>NC_047522.1:125818-228318 GCF_902827115.2 Pseudochaenichthys georgianus | reverse complement strand
CAAAATCTTGCCCAGTTTATTCGTCTAATATCTAGTCAGAATGTCTTTACATCTGATAAGACATAATAACTTCAGAAGTGACACCGCAGTGAGATACCGGGTCTTGTTTTGAGACGATGCATCATCTTGTAACTAACATCATCAACTAACATCAGAAAACAGAACACTTTTCAGCATTTGCGGCTTATATTGTAACACAACATGTCCTGATCCTGGTCAAATATAGTTTAAAATAAGTTCTCCAAGCTAATTACAAGATCTGATTCATCTAAATATCCCATCTTATTTCAAGAAATCTTACCAAGCAAATATTCACTTGTTCTATTGGCAGATTGTTGTATTTATTTCAAGTGAAAACAACTTGTTTTTGGAGCAGCATTGTTTCCAGTGTTTCCAGTTATGCACCCTCATTTGAAAAATGAAAAGTCAAAAATGTAGAAGAAGAAGAAGAAGAAGAAGAAGAAGAAGAAGAAGAAGAAGAAGAAGAAGAAGAAGAAGAAGAAGAAGAAGAAGAAGAAGAAGAAGAAGAAGAAGAAGAAGAAGAAGAAGAAGAAGAAGAAGAAGAAGAAGAAGAAGAAGAAGAAGAAGAAGAAGATAGTCAAAATAAATTGTAATTGTGGTTAAATAACATTGTCTGCTGCATTTATTTGGTCAATTTAAACGGTAAGTAACGTTATTATGTCAGGTGCGCGTGACCTGTGCCGCTGCGCGTTCGTCATCTGCAAGGTGCTTACACAGCAGTCAGTGATGGTCCTGGTTAACTAAAGGTTTGAATGAGTCCTCATGTCAGACCACTTCACCTGGAGAACAAGAACCCTGAGGAAATCAAAGAAACATACAATCCCAATTTAAAAAGAAATGGCAGGACGAATGGGACCGAGGCGTTCAGGGCAGACATCTTTATAATGTTCAAAAGAAAGTTGGAGAAGTCAACTAAGTAAAGACGAGGAGGACGACATTTCCAGAATGAGATTTAGTCACACAGGGCTAAATATTAAATAACACATTATTAGTTAGGAAAGAACATGCAACAGGTAAATGTGAGTATTGTGGTCATTTTGAAACAGTGGAGCACATTTTTCTGCAATGTCTCAAATACCATCAAGAACGTGTATTCGGCTACTAAAGGAAGCACTGACCAGAAATCAAACAGAATTAAATATAGTAGAGATGTTGAGAAGGAGTTCAGGGGATGTAGCATGTAGGGCATTGTTTAAGCTTTTACAAAAGGACAGGAATTATATTAAGAATTTGGATTAACGCCGAGCTGACCCACTCCATTTCAGAAGGTGGCGGTAAATGCTCCTGAAAGCTGTTTCCCATCCGCTATAAAACTAAAGAAGAAGAAGAAACAATCACGATAATATCTGAGATGAGAGAGCCAGAGCCGGAGAGGAGCCAGAGCAGGAGGTGAGAAACACTGCTCATTTTGATCTTAATACTCGTTATAATTAAAAATATATTCATGTTTTGTTTTTTCAGGCAGGCCTCTGTCTCCCACGTGTGTGATGCTAATTAGCATGTGAGCTAATGTTGTTGATTAGCTAATGTGTGACTAATGTCACTTAAAGTCCCCTTGCTGCAGCATTCCCGTGTTTTTATGATTTTAAAATGTTGGTAGGGACAACTGAATATTTGTGTAGAATGCCAACCTCTCTGACTGCACGGGAACAAGTTAAACGATTCTGTTTAAGAGCTAGCTCTAAGCTGCTACATGTGCTAACTAGCGGCTGCATGTGCAGGAGTTAACATGCTTGGAGGTGTTGCAGCGAGTTTGTAACTAAATACATGATTTTAAGATCAATATTAAAACGTTATCTCCTTCTCTGGTTGCAGGCCTTGCGACAGGATCTCTACAAAATGGAGCTGAACATTAAATGGTGAGGAAATTATTACCAGATGTACTGAAGTACACTTTGAGCTACTTGTACTTTGAGTATTTACAATGTTGCTACTTCATACCTAAACCCACTAGTTCAGAGGTAAATGCTGTACTTTAACTCCAATATGTTTATTTAATGCCTTAATGTGCAGATTCTGGATAAATAATTAGAATACACTTTTTTGTTTTAACTTTCATGGACAATTATTCCAATACATCGTTAAAAAGGAACATGAACATCATGGTTCATTACATTAATTCAAAACTGAGGGCATTATGAACTGAACTTGTCACTCAGAATGTAATGTTTTGTATGCCTCCATGTCAGTGAGGGTGAAATGTATTGCTACCATCTCTGTGTATCCTCTTAAAGTCTCCTCTCTGCAGCTTTCCCGTGTATGATGTATGATGATGATTTAAAATGTTGGTAGGGACAACTGAATATTTGTGTAGAATGCCAACCGCTCTGACTGCACGGGAACGAGTTAAACTATTCTGTTTTAGAGCTAGCTGCTCAGAGCATGAGCTAACTAGCTGCAGCATGGGCAGGAGTTAACAGACTTGGATTGGGAGGTTGTTGCAGGTTAAACTAAATGCATGGATTTAAATATCTCTCCTCTTCTGGTTGCAGGCCTCAGGACAGGATCTCTGCAGAATGGATCTGGACATTAAATGGTGAGGAAACAGAAATGGCTTCATTTTGATCAGAGGTGGAAAGTTACTAAGATCTCAGTACTTTTACTTTAACTCAGTACTAGATCAGAGTACTTCTACTTTAACTCAAGTACTAGATCAGAGTACTTCTACTTTAACTCAGTACTAGATCAGAGTACTTCTACTTTAACTCAGTACTAGATCAGAGTACTTCTACTCAGTACTAGATCAGAGTACTTTGTGTGATTACTTAAAAAACAATGATTTATTTGAAGATTTTCAGTCTGGCTTTAGAACACATCATAGCACAGAGACAGCTCTGGTTAAAGTCACAAATGATATTCTAATAGCCTCAGACAAGGGACTTGTCTCTATTCTTGTTTTGCTCGATCTTAGTGCTGCATTTGATACTATCGACCATGATATCCTATTGCAAAGACTAGAGCACTTAGTTGGCATACAGGGAACTGCTTTAGGCTGGTTTAGGTCCTATCTATCTGAACGCTCTCAGTTTGTACGTGTTAACGATGAATCTTCCACACAAACCAAAGTTAGCCATGGAGTGCCACAGGGCTCAGTGCTCGGACCTATTTTGTTCACATTATATATGCTTCCGTTAGGCAATATTATAAGGAATCATTCTGTAAACTTTCATTGTTATGCGGATGATACTAAACTATATTTATCAATCAAGCCTGATGAAATTAATCATCTAAATAAAATTCAAGACTGCCTTAAGGACTTAAAAACGTGGATGACCTTAAACTTTTTGATGTTAAACACGACCAAAACTGAAGTTATTGTACTTGGCCCGAAGAATCTACGAAACAAATTATCTAAAGACATACTAACTATGGATGGCATTAATTTGGCCTCCAGTGAGACTGTAAGGAATCTTGGTGTTATATTTGATCAGGATTTATCCTTTAACGCCCACATAAAATCAATTTCAAGGACCGCCTACTTCCATCTACGTAACATTGCAAAAATCAGGCATATCTTGCCTCAAAACGATGCAGAGAAACTAGTCCATGCATTTGTTACTTCTAGGCTGGATTATTGTAACTCTTTATTATCAGGGAGTACCAAGAAGTCAATCAAGTCGCTTCAGCTGATTCAAAATGCTGCGGCTCGTGTACTAACCAGAGTTAGGAAAAGGGACCACATTACTCCTGTTCTGGCTGCCTTACACTGGCTCCCTATAGAACACAGGATAGAATTTAAAATTCTTCTTCTCGCCTACAAAGCCCTTAATGGGCAGGCGCCATCTTACCTTAAAGAACTCATTATACCCTACTGTCCTACTAGGGCATTGCGTTCCAAGAATGCAGGGTTGTTGGTTGTTCCTAGAATCTTTAAAAGTACAATGGGAGCCAGAGCCTTTTCTTATCAAGCTCCACATTTGTGGAATCAGCTTCCAGTTTGTGTTCGGGCGGCAGACACCCTATCCGTTTTTAAGAGTGCGCTTAAGACCTTCCTTTTTGATAAAGCTTATAGTTAGGGCTGATTAGATTCAGCCCCTAGTTTTGCTGATATAGGCTTAGTTTGTCGGGGGACATCTTACTTCTTCCTTCTCTCTGTCTATACCTGTGTCCTCTCATGTTCCGATTAACCCAGCTTCCCCACATGTCTTTCTTTTTGGTGTCTATATACGCTGGGATCCGGAGTCATGGATGAGCCTGCGGTCCTGGATCGCGAGCGCTGGATCTTGAGTCGTGGCTGTGGTCCTGGATCATCGGTCCTGGATGGATATCCTCGTGGATTCATCTTCCTATTATATACACACATGCATTTCCAAACATTTGGACTACCTATGTTGCAAATGTATTATCTTTTCAATTTACACACGGCATCTATTGCACGTCTGTCCGTCCTGGGAGAGGGATCCCTCCTCTGTTGCTCTCCCTGAGGTTTCTCCCATTTTTCCCTTTAAACTGGGTTTTCTTTGGAAGTTTTTCCTTGTACGATGTGAGGGTCTAAGGACAGAGGGTGTCGTATTGTCATACTGATATTCTGTACACACTGTGAAGACCACTGAGACAAATGTAACATTTGTGATATTGGGCTATATAAATAAACATTGATTGATTGATTGATTGATTGATCAGAGTACTTCTACTTTAACTCAAGTACTAGATCAGAGTACTTCTACTTTAACTCAGTACTAGATCAGAGTACTTCTACTTTAACTCAGTACTAGATCAGAGTACTTCTACTTCTACTCAGTACTAGATCAGAGTACTTCTACTTTAACTCAAGTACTAGATCAGAGTACTTCTACTTTAACTCAGTACTAGATCAGAGTACTTCTACTTTAACTCAGTACTAGATCAGAGTACTTCTACTTTAACTCAAGTACTAGATCAGAGTACTTCTACTTTAACTCAGTACTAGATCAGAGTACTTCTACTTTAACTCAGTACTAGATCAGAGTACTTCTACTTTAACTCAGTACTAGATCAGAGTACTTCTACTTTAACTCAGTACTAGATCAGAGTACTTCTACTTTAACTCAGTACTAGATCAGAGTACTTCTACTTCTACTCAGTACTAGATCAGAGTACTTCTCCACCTCTGCTCTGACTGCTAAACTGGTGATGTTTCATTATATAAGAGTAGTGGACAGAAGTGATTTCTGAAACTTAATGGCTGAAGTTTAACTGATAGCATGCTAATGTTAGCAGTGTGCTATTTCACTGATTCCTAAAGTGAAGCAGTTTCTCCAGATGTGTTTTAATCGGAGTTCTTGATGTTGTTCAGGTGGAAGAAGAAGTCTCTGAGCTGGGAACCTCCTCAGATCCTCTGCTGTGATTTACTCCATCTGCTCAATGAAGAAACTACAGATTTTAAGTGGAAGTTTGTGATGATTTAGTATAAGAGTAGTGGACAGATGTGATATCTGAGAAACCATACGCTGACGCTTCCATTTAGAGCTATATGGTGTCTTTGTCTCATGTTGTGGAGCTAACGAGGGTTTGTGTCCACAGGCCTCAGACATGGAGCGACACGTGGAGCTGAACAGACTGCCCGACACAGACTCGCCACCGGCCCTTTATATAGCCCGGCCTCTTGGACTTGGGACCAGAGAGGCGGCTGCAGGACACCGAGTTGGACCTCTTTGTTACACGGAGCGACATGTGAAGCTGAAACGAGGTGAGCCTCAGAGTTTCTCAAGGTCTTCCTCTCTCTCGTCTGTGAAGACAGCATTTGCTACTCTCGACTACCTGGATGACGATACCTCCAACCCACCAGTTGATCTATCTGAGGCTCACAGCGAGAAGAAAGCACTCTGAATGTTAGAGATGGAGCTCATTTTACTCTGTTCCTGCAGGAGATGACCTCCAGCTGAGCTCCAGCTGACCTCCAGATCAGGTGATGCATCCATCATGTCTCAGCACCCTTTAAAGGACTCTAAATGATGATCTTGTAACAAAACATTGGGAATCTCTCTGAGTCAGAGTGAAAGAAGACTTGTATCTGATGCGTGCAGATGAACAGACGCCTCTTTATTGAAACATGCCTTTTCTAAAGTGAGTCCTCTCTCTTGCAGCTGGTCCTCTGACCCTCCTCTCCCCAGGACCCTCCTCTCCTAAGGACCCTGGACTCAGTGGCAGGTGAGTGAGACATTCTGCTTGAGCAGCATTAATGAAGAGCTCCGACACCGTGATGAGAGCATAGTTCAGCAGATGAACCATGAAGAACAAGAGCATTTGTCTTTCGCTCCTAGCTGAGTGTCGGCCTGAAAGACCTGGAGGACTCGACTCCTGAAGCACTTGCTAACACTTCCTCTCTCTCTGACAGAAAGCAGACTGAGGCAGCGCTCCATGTGAAGGTGAGTTAAATGGAGGAACAGCAGAGTTGAAGGATGTCTAACACCGTGATGAGAGCATAGTTCAGCTGATGAACCATGAAGAACAAGAGCATTTGTCTTTCGCTCCTAGCTGAGTGTCGGCTGCAGTTCTGCTGAGCCTCAGGTGTTCCCCTCTCTGTTTAATTCAGACATGAAGACCCCTGCTGTCCAGGACTCCCACCTTCAGGCCTCCTGTGTTCCTGGTGAGCATCACAGATTAGCATGTAGCCGCTAACTAGGGGTGTAACGGTTCACGTTTTCGGTACAGCAGAAAAAAGATCACAAAACATTATATATATTTTTATTATTAAATTGTGAGTAATATATTCACTCAAATACAAAATAATAAACATTAAGGTGCAGCATTTCGATGAACTGAAATAATGTGCACTTGAACTGAACTGTACTTGTTTGACATTAGGACTTGCTCGTCATTGTATCATGTTTTTTAAAGAGCAATGAACTCGTACACGTGGCTTGCTGAAAGGGCCTGCTGGCACCAACAATGAGATTACTTCTAAATTGGTTTAAATCCTACTTAAAGGACAGAAACAACGTTGTTTCTATAGGTAAATACACATCCGAGTTGACAAATATGACATGTGGGGTTCCTCAAGGCTCCTTCTTGGGGCCTCTTCTCTTTAACGTCTACATGCTACCACTGGCTCAGATAATGAAGAACAACAACATAAGTTACCATAGCGATGCGGATGACACACAAATCTACGTAACAATTTCACCAGGAGACTATGCTCCAATTCAAACACTGAGTAAGTGCATTGAACAAATCAATGACTGGATGTGTCAGAACTTTCTCCAATTAAACAAAGATAAAACTGAGGTAATGGTTTTTGGAGCCAAGGCAGAACGTTTAAAAGTTAGCGCTGAGCTTCAGTCTGCAATGTTCAAAACAACAGGTAAAGCCAGAAATCTAGGTGTAGTCATGGACTCTGACCTGAGTTTCAACAGTCACATTAAAACAGTTACTAAATCAGCCTACTATCACCTAAAGAACATATCTAGGATTAAAAGACTAATGTCACAGCAGGATTTGGAAAAACTTGTCCATGCCTTTATCTTCAGTAGACTCGACTACTGCAATGGTGTCTTCACAGGTCTCACTAAAAAATCTATTAGAAAGCTGCAGCTGATTCAGAACGCCGCTGCTCGAGTCCTCACTAACACTAAGAAAGTGGATCACATCACTCCTGCTCTGAAGTCTTTACACTGGCTTCCTGTGTGTCAAAGAATAGATTTCAAAATACTGCTGCTGGTTTATAAAGCACTGAATGGTTTAGGCCCAAAATACATTTCTGACCTCCTGCTAAACTATGAACCATCCAGATCTCTCAGGTCTTCGGGGACTGGTCAGCTTTCTGTCCCCAGAGTCAGAGCTAAACATGGAGAAGCAGCGTTCAGTTATCATGCTCCAAATATCTGGAACAAACTCCCAGAAACCTGCAGGTCCGCTGCAACTCTGACTACTTTCAAATCCAGGCTGAAGACTTTTCTTTTTGTCGCTGCTTTTAATTGAACTATTCATATCTTAAACTGCACTGTAACTTTTATCCATGTATTTTTCCTTAATGTTTATTTTATTAGCTTTTCTTTTTTAATGCTTAATGTCTTTCATTTTTTTTTGTGTAAAGCACTTTGAATTGCCTTGCGTTGAAAAGTGCTATATAAATAAACTTGCCTTGCCTTCCAAAAAGTTTTTCACATTCTCAATTTTTCTTTAAGTTTAACGTTATATTCGTTCGGATACACACGTGGGCCCATACCGAATATTTACACCGTTACGAATACCGTTACACCCCTACCGCTAACATGACTCAGATGTGATGAACGTGAATCAGGTCTCTGATCCCGTTGAGGAAAATTAGTATTTAATCTGATCTGAGTTAGCTTCAGGGAAACTAACAGGCTTTTTATACTGGGTTAATTTACACAACTCTTCTGTGTTTTCAGATCCAATCAGCTGTGAGGCTGGATCGGCTGTGAGGGTCGATCAGCTGTTCAGAGGGACTTCAGGTGAGAATCTGATCCTCTCCTGAGACTTTAGGAAGACTGAGGGTTCAGTGATGTTTACAAATGTCTGATCTGAACTACAATGTGGAACAATCTGTGACGGAGAACCCAGAGGAGAGAACCACAGTCACTTTGAATTGTAATAGAGTAACACAGTCAACCTGTGGCTGACTGATAAGACGTGATGTCCTTCTCCTCAGGAAAGAGCCTGTCAGACTGAACATGGGACACTTGAGGACATGCAGGTGGGTCTCACCAGGAGTGTGTTATCAGAATGTGTGTGGCGTTAATGAAACACTACCTGTGATGAAAAGATTCTGCCAAATGATCTCTCGTGATTATACCCCTACCGTTCCATTATGTTCTGAGGCCGTGTGCGCTCCAACGCCTCTGCTGAGTCTCTGCCTTTAGGTCTAATGAGAGTTTGTGTTTCTGTCCAAAGAAGCCCCTCCAGGATCTGCTCTGGGATCAGCCTCTCATCAGGTGAAGCCCCTCCCCTCCAGGATCTGCTCTGGGATCAGCCTCTCATCAGGTGAAGCCCCTCCCCTCCAGGATCTGCTCTGGGATCAGACTCTCATCAGGTGATGCCCCTCCAGGATCTGCTCTGGGATCAGCCTCTCATCAGGTGAAGCCCCGCCCCTTCAGGATCTGCTCTGGGATCAGCCTCTCCAGGTGAAGCCCCTCCCCTTCTGGACCAGGATCTGCTCTGGGATCAGCCTCTCATCAGGTGAAGCCCCGCCCCTCCAGGATCTGCTCTGGGATCAGCCTCTCCAGGTGAAGCCCCGCCCCTTCAGGATCTGCTCTGGGATCAGCCTCTCCAGGTGAAGCCCCTCCCCTTCTGGACCAGGATCTGCTCTGGGATCAGCCTCTCAAGGTGAAGCCCCGCCCCTTCTGGATCTGCTCTGGGATCAGCCTCTCCAGGTGAAGCCCCGCCCCTTCAGGATCTGCTCTGGGATCAGCCTCTCCAGGTGAAGCCCCTCCCCTTCTGGATCAGGATCTGCTCTGGGATCAGCCTCTCATCAGTTGAAGCCCCGCCCCTCCAGGATCTGCTCTGGGATCAGCCTCTCCAGGTGAAGCCCCGCCCCTTCAGGATCTGCGCTGGGATCAGCCTCTCCAGGTGAAGCTCTCTCTGATACCTGAAATGACTGGTTAGGAACGTGTCATTAGATTACCTGTGTATTCTCAATTCTCTAAGGGGCTTTATATTATCGAGACATTATGAAAAGTATCCAAAATATTCTGTGCCCTTCCAAAAACATGCAATATTTACTTCAACTAAAATAATTCTAGAACAAAAACGGCTAGATGGTTATAACATAAACCAATATACATCTCCAACACAGACCTTAGAGGTGTTATAAACATATTTAATATCTACGCTATCTTGAGATTTCTATATTGCTTGTTCTACTTTTTTATTTGTAATGTGCACTACTTAACGTGCTGCTGCAACAACGAAAACATTTCCCAATTTAGGATCAATGAAGTATGAATATTGTACTTACTAAACGGGACGAGCATTAAGACATGGTTATTGTTTACTCCGTGTGCCTGTGTTCCTAAACTGTTTGTTTATATTTGTTCATGATTAAAAAAAGTAAACACATTGCGTTTTTGTTGGGCGATGTTACCGGAAGTGACGTTCCATCGAGTACCGGAAAATATGTAATAATCACCTCCTTCGCTTCTTGGTTTTATAGGGAGATGTCGCAGTGGCTGATGGGAAAAACAGTTCAAACTGCTAGCGCCCCTACTGGCCGTTGGTGTCATTGAGTGTATTTGTATAAAGGGCTGAGTGATATGGAAAACATCAAATATTTAATTAAATACTCGATATGAATATTGTATAGTTGACTATAGGTGCTTTTATCAAATATTTACTCAATAAGATGATTGATAAATTATATAACTAGTGTGATATTGTAAGTTATTGGGTAAAGACCAGAGTTTAAAAACAAATGATAAAGTGACATCGCTTGCTTGTAAGCTGCCTTAAATCCCATCCCATCATAGATAAAATTGCCCAGCTCTTTAAAAATAAATAAAACTAAGGCGAGAAACTAAAGGTGAAAGATTGTGTGAATAGTGTAAATAAATAAAATAATACATATATTTAGAGGCTCTTTTCCCCTAAAAGCATGATCTTTAACACGTTATAGCCTAATTAGCATGGCTGTTAATCGTTTTCTGTTGAGGATGCACGATTTGGAAAAAATGCATTTATGTTGCCTGATAAAATATAAAGGGGCCAAAATGATGAGTTTATTATTTAATTAAGTGTAAAAACGATAGCACCTTCTTCTTCTTCTTTTGGTTTAATGGCGGTTGGCAAACAGCTATAAGGTGCATTTACCGCCACACACGACAGAACATTGGTGAAGGAAACTGAATCTACCAGGTGGTTAATTTGTGTTAATTGATTGCTCTCTCCAGGTGAGGGTTAGAGACCCCGCCCTCCTGACCATCAGCTGATCGAGGCTGTGATTGATCAGCTTGTCTGAAGGAGTCCTTTAAACTGTAGTCCACCTCCCTCTACCTGGTCCACATCCTCAGGTGAGACCACTTCACCTGGAGAACAAGAACCCTGAAGAAAGGAGTCTGAAGGAAATGAGCTAGCAGACAAATATGCAAAGTGTTGGGTAAACTCCCATCGTACATCTGCGCTCTGATTGTCACACAGACAGTTGCAGGTAGCTATTGCCTGACATCACATGATGTGGTTTTATTACATGTGCCAAGTGCAAGGACTGACTTAGGGACGAAAGCTTTTATGTGTGCAGCTCAGTGGCGGCGCTAGGGGGTGGCTACTTGGGCTCAAGCCCCGGATGTTTCACTTACACAAAAAAAAAGTTTTATATATATTTTTTAAAACGTCTCAGGAGTAATGTGCAGTACCGGAGTCCACCAGAGAGGCAGCCACTGTGGGACATTAGCCTGCGTACTGCGTAGCCTGCCCTGAAGAAGAAGTGATCCTTCCTAGTGCCTGACAAGTTTTAAGCTAATAGCCTATACAGTTATGGATATTAGAAAGTTATTGTCATCGAAGCAGCCGGCGCCACAAGCTGCTGCAGCAGCAGCAGTATCAGCAGCTGACAAAAATGTCATCACCAGCAGTGAAGAAATGGATGATGTTTCAGGTTTGTTAATCTAATGGTGATATCTGCACTCTGGCTGACTGAGTAAGAAGTGAAAAAGAGTGATGTAACGTTAATGTTATAGCTACTAAACATGGAGTAACCACACTAAGTATACCTTTACATGTTGGTATGTATACAGAACATGAAGGATGTAACGTTAACCCTTCATACCTCAGTCTACTTTTAAGACACTAAAATAACGTATTCCAATTTTTATTTAGTTTTCGAGCGTGGAATTATACCGGCTCTCGTTTCAGTACACATAACAACAGAACTGACAGGCAACCCTCTGAATCAGATTCCGATTGGCTGTGACTGCATCCACTCGGAGTGTCCGATTCAGAAACGTGACTCTTACACTCTTTACGTCACAAACAAAGATGGTGGATGAGAATAGATCTATAAAACGATAAGCAATGCGCCAGAATCAAGGTGAGACTATCCGCATCCTTTAAAACTCTACGCACATTCGTTTCACCTTAATAAGTAAACGACTATTTGAGTGAGTTAAGGCATTAGTTTGCTTCATTAAAGGGTGTTAATGAGTGTTCTCCAGTGCCTTTTGTCCGCTTTAAGGTGTTATTAAGGTAGGGTTAATGTTGCTCTCAAAGTGCACCAGATTAACGGCCCGTCCACACAGCGGCGTGCGCTGACGCTTGCCGGCGGGCGTGTCTGAAACTCGACCAACAACCATTCACATGAATCTCCCGCCCCTGACACACAAGCAGCGGTTTGATTGGCTAGAGCTTGTACTGGCATATGATTCGATTGGCTGACGCTTCTGCCGAGGCGTCAAAAGTTGAACATTGCTCAACTTTTGCAGCGAGCCACGCCAGCTACGCTCCACGTCGCTTCCCACGATGCATTTCGGCTAAAAGTGACGTCACCCCATTCAAAGTGAATGGTGAAGCGTCAACGCACGCCGCTGTGTGGACGGGCCGTGATGCTTTCAACTTCAATATTTAAAAAAAAATCTTCCCGGCATGCCCCCGGACCCCCCCGAGAGGAGGCGACGACCCCCCTAAAGGATGTTCGGTCCACCCCCCACTTATAAAAAATAGCACTGTACCCCTGCACCCCCCCCCCCCAACCCAACGACTCCTGGGCTAAGCCCCGGATCTCCTACAATCCTAAATCCGCCTCTGGCTCCTCTAACTTGGAACAGTCTTCAAAATAATTGAAACTGAGTAATTTGGTTCCACTGTATGTTTTTAAAGCTCGTATAGGTGCAATGATACTTGATACTGTTGGTACTTGTCAATGTCTCTAGGTGTGTACATGTAGCCCTGTAAATACGATGTCCTTTTGTGTTATCTGTTTGTTGTAACCATGGGCGGCGCCAGGATTTGTTTGCTGCAGGAGCTCAGCAGTTGCTATATGACAGCACGGCGTTGCTAGTTAATTTTCAAAATAAACAAACAATACCAGTGGGCCAAGCACGAGCCTGTTCATATTGTAGCGTTCACCGCTATTCAAGATCACTCAAGCCTTCAATGTCGAAAACGTTCTCTTTATTTACAGAACCAATCAATAGTGTAACACTCATGACTTTCACGTAACACACACCGGAAAACGCACACATACACACACCTGGAAGGGGCGGTCTCTCCCTAACTCCCACCAACAACATTGCCTAAATAACGCACTCCTCCTCCTCCTCCTCCTCCTCCTCCTCCTCCTCCTCCTCCGTTCTCTTCTCCTCATTCTCAATTCCCCGTGTTAGATCTCACTGTCAGCACGCCTCGAACAATGCGCCATGTCGGAAAATATAACACATTCTTGATTCATTTAAAATGACCATTTGTAACTGAGAGGAGTGACTGCTCATTTCTGCCGAGATGCTCAAAGGGTGAGACGCTGTGTCTGAGAATCACTGACTAGCAGAATGTGTATATTCTGGAGTGGAGCTCTGCAGAGAGCAGGGTGGAGGAAATGAGGGCAGTGGATCATCACGGTGCGGAGAGGAGCAGCGCTAGTTCCACTGCAGCTCGTGGTAGCAGCTAGCTGGTCCTGCTGCTGCGGGTGCAGCGGGTCAGTTGGCCGGGGCACCTGTTCTTCGTGGTCCCAATCCTCCCGGTTTTCATAGTGAACATCGGGATCCTTGTGGATAGCAGGGTTGTCCGTCTGGACCGGCTCCGTTGGAGAACGCGGTCGTTTACGCTGACTTGTGACTGTGAGAAATGTTTCCATTTTCGATCTACTGAGAATTAGCCAAGTAACAGTTCACGCAGTAAATTACAACGACCCGCCCCTGATAGATCCCGCGAAAATGTATCATATTTATACACATTCTCGCGGGCTGAGAGAATGTGTATAAATATGATACATTTTCATATCAAAACAATGGGGTGCTAAGCCGTTGCGAGGCCAATTGTTGGAGTTGCTATAGCAACTCCTAGATACCCCCTGGCGCCGCCCCTGGTTGTAACCTACTTGATGCCATGTTGGACAGGTCTCCCTCGATGATCTCAATGGGACCCAGGGCCGGCCCTCGGCATAGGCAGTATAGTCGAATGCTAAGGAGGCATCAACCCATAGGGGGCGCCGCAAATTGGGGAGAAAAAAAAAAAGTTAGAAATTAAAAAATATATATTTTTTTTTTAATTTCATAACAGCACAATTTCCCGATTTTGGATCAACAAAGTACATCTTATTATCTTATACTAACAGAACTACGCCTATATTGCGTACAGCACCCATAAACTATGGCACACCCCCCCCCCCCAAAATCAAGTTGAACTGCCCCAGACCCAGTAAAAACCAGAGATTTATGTGAAATTGTTCTTTTTTTTTAAATAATGGTAGTGTGCAATTATAATTTTTAATTTTAAATAAATCAAACTCCCAAAAAATGTACACAGCTTCTGTGTGCTTTTATTAACATTGGAATTTACTGTGTAAGCGGCCGCGGGGGTAGAGCTTTAGAGAGCTCTCTCCTGAAAGACTGAGAGGCTCCGATAACCTCAGCTCAGTGAGGTAAAGGCACACCTTTATATGATCATTATAGTTATACAAAAATAAGAGAACAGGTGAAAAACAGGTATAAAATACTATATGACAGTACAGAAAAGTTGTTATTAATAAACAAGAATACAGTTTGAAAGGGGAGTGATTTATAAAGTATCCATAAAGAAAAAGAAAATCTACTTACAGTTCTGTTTCATATGGGTGTTGAGAGATGTATCCATAGATCTCCTAATGTTGCTCTCAAAGTGCACCAGATTGACGCTTTTAACTTCAATATTACACAATATACACCACAACCGTGCACGCGCGAGTCATAGTAAGTGTCTGCATTTGGGGGGGGCGCCAGCTAAAATCTTGCCTAGGGCAGCAAATTGGTCAGGGCCGGCCCTGGTGATGGACATCAGGAAATGGTTAAAACAACCAGCCCTTATCGCCAGCATACACTGCATCTACTGCAGGTAATAACAGTTCAGATCATGGTGACATTACGTTACCCGCGGCCACTGTCGTGGACACTAACGCCCGACTCTGCCCGCCTCGCCCACGGAGGCGGAGCAGCCACAGCCGTCTTCGTTGCCCCAAACACCGCCACCCCTCAGCGACCCTCAAGTGCCAGAGGACCTCGGCAATACAGAGCCAGCCCAGGTATATCTAAAAAAGTATCCAACTCGTCTGAACAGTGGGGTGAGGCGCTCATTTTGCAGCTCATGGTTTCAAAACAGAGATTGGCTGGAATATTCATGTAAAAAACATGCCATCTTCTGCTATGCCAACACACTCTCACTCCCTAAGCGTCCAGGAGCAACGTTTGGTCAGTGTCCGTGGCGTCCAATTGTGACGCTCCTAGGCTCCTTCAGCGTCATAAAGGGACGCAAATAGCTTTCAACTGATTGCAATGTATTCCCATCTGCGGCGGGATTTGACGCTCATGGAAGCACGGCATTCGTTTGTGTCGGCTGCCCATAAAAGGCAATGTGAGCGTCCATTCCCATTGGATAACGGAGAATTGTACACCCGGAAGTAAGTACTCCTCTTACTGTCGATTGATTTTACAGTGATATCTGCACTACTCATCCACTAAAAAACACCAGATTATCCTTGTTAATTACACAACATTGATTGGTTTAAATTGTGTGCAATGCTTTTGTATTTTTCCCCTTCGATTCGGAGAAACAAATATTTTTTCTGAGTAAAGGATGGCAGAAGACACTACACTACCCAGAATCCCCAGCTATCGATTGGACTACTAATATTTAGAGCCCCAAGAGTGTCCAAAACATTTTAACGCAGATCCGTTGTTTGCCGTTGCCCTTCCAGTTTGGCTGTGTAGAAGCAACAGCTGTTTCTGTGCGGACAGGAGTTCTGAGTGTGTGTGTGGTGTTGCCAGCAGCAACACACTATTTGGTATCTGTTTGGCTCCAAATACCAAACAGATCATTGCAGCATGCCATGATCCCCTCTGTTTCAGCCCTGTTTCTAAGGTGCTGGACAAAACGTGTAAGTATCATCAACATTTGTTTGCCACAGATCTGATTTTCTGGAATAGTGCAAAAGCCAATTTGGTACCCAATATGTACAAAACATTTACAAACTGTTATTTGAAATATGACTAATTCAATACGTTTGATAGTGATATATCAAACCAAATAGCTTTAATATTGGAGCATCATCCTTCAGACGCCTGGTGTACCACAACGATGTAAAACACATAGTGGGATATAGTGATATTGCTTCAAACACGATTATATTTAGTGAAATCAAAAATCAATTAAAATCAACTGATCTGTATATAATGTCAGTGTAGTGGAAACTTCTGTGTAGCAATGTTCGAGGAGTCACCGACTCAGGAAGGAGACAAGGTAGAGCAGGAGTTTTGATGTCAGAGCACTGATGATTTATTAAGAGGTACGGCCGGAGAATTCACATCACAAGTCACAGCAGCCACGGTCTGACTGCACGGGTGGTTGCCACGTCAATTCTGGAGCGCCTCTCTCTTGTCAGCCCATTTAACTGGTTTCAGAGAGAGTCGTCAACATGTTTTGATAAGATAGCTTTAGACAGTTGGGCACACTGAGTCACTTGCTTCCGCCACTTATGGCCTCGAAGATGTCATACCTTGGAGTCCACAAACAACAAAGAAGGAAGTGTCCCAGTGCATCCACAACAAAGACCACCTGTGACCTAGTATTGACCGGTCACAGAATGGGAACAATAACATTATTGGCTGAAGCAGCCTGTGTCCTTAAAGGACAGGAACAATAACATTATTGGCTGAAGCAGCCTGTGTCCTTAAAGGACAGGAACAATAACATTATTGGCTGAAGCAGCCTGTGTCCTTAAAGGACAGGAACAATAACATTATTGGCTGAAGCAGCCTGTGTCCTTAAAGGACAGGAACAATAACATTATTGGCTGAAGCAGCCTGTGTCCTTAAAGGACAGGAACAATAACATTATTGGCTGAAGCAGCCTGTGTCCTTAAAGGACAGGAACAATAACATTATTGGCTGAAGCAGCCTGTGTCCTTAAAGGACAGGAACAATAACATTATTGGCTGAAGCAGCCCGTGTCCTTAGAGGACAGGAACAATAACATTATTGGCTGAAGCAGCCTGTGTCCTTAAAGGACAGGAACAATAACATTATTGGCTGAAGCAGCCTGTGTCCTTAAAGGACAGGAACAATAGACGTCAAGGTTGGTCCTGTATGTCACATCTAGGAGTCTGAGATAATTATTTCCCTAACAGTTCCTCTCTTTTTATCATTTATGATGACCTAAAACATTAGTCTAATAATAATTTGGTCAATAATTAACTCAATAGGCGTCTCCAGATTCGAGTGTGGTCTCACCTTACATTATTTACATCACAAAGTAGAATACGATTGAAACATTCAATCACAATGATTGATACAGCCAATCATAATAGGAAAAATCATCTCTCATCAGTGTTTGATCATCTTTTGTCAAAAGCATAATAATGAACACACATAATAACACAGATGCATAAATAGCAAAAATACTTTTAAACTAATATATTTTATCATTTACAATTAGTTAATTTCATTTATCAAACTATAAAATCAAAACCAGCTTGCCGCTTTAAAGATTTACTCCAAGGCAATCACTAGTCAAAAGCATTTTAAAACTTAGGATCGAAAGAGATCCAGCTAAAAATTCACAGTTAGGGTATAACATTCACAATGGTGATTTGATCAATCTGTAATCTGCAAAAGTGCAGTGTCCTCAATTTTAGAATTACTTTTACTTAAATACGCTTTAGTCAAGAGTAAGGCACTTAGTCAAATCAATACATTAATTTCAGTCAAGTACATTGTTCAAAATCTGAAAAGGAAAAGTTAGGCAAATATTCAAAGACTTTTGTAAAAACCTGGAAAGGAAGGATTAAACGTTCTTAAAACTTGAATTATTACATTTGTGAATGCTACCACTGATCTGTACCAAATTAAGTCTATCAATTATTTCTATTAGCCATACTTACCTGAGCATCTACTTATGGTACTTGGAAAGGATTCTTCTGTGTTTATCTAATGTTGAATATAGAATATCAATTTCTTTAAATTATATTTCTCTAATTTGAGGATCAAATATGCTACATAATTGTTTATATGAAATATTATAAATATTTGTTTTGGGCCAAAACTGAAATTAATCCAGTACTTGAAACATCATTGTAGGTCTTTCTGTGCATGGATAATACATTAAAGATTAGTGTTGTTAAGCCTGATTGCTGGACGATTAAGGACATTAACATTATCTGTGATAATAGTATAAATATCTTATTATTATTTAGTGCGAAAGTGTAATCTGATCCGGCAAAATATATTAATCACCACTATTCAACACATGTCTGGTCATTGGAAATATAAAGACAGTCATTAATTGTACATCTGTAAACATCCAAGATATAAAATCAATTCAAAGTTCATCTTTGTACGGGAGCTGGAAGAACGTGTCCTTCAGTCTTTCTGACTCGTTCTCCTCCTCTCTTTATGACAAAGAGTGTGTGGTGTGTGTAAAAGCATCCTGATACTGTAGATTAGCACTGAGGTGCTGATTGGCTCAAACTCTTCTTCATCAGAGCGCCATATTTAAACCCCCCAATTGCTCTGCTTTTTTGTGTGGCTCATTCAGTGAGCACTGTAGTTGATCCCCCCAGTGAAACGGAGGCTCATCTGCCTGCATTCCTTCTGCTATCTGCTAGAGAGCAGTGCCAGACAAAACTGCGTATTCCAAGTGGCGCATCCAGGTCTCCCCCCGTGATGGGAGAGGTTAGGAAGACATCTTGTATGAAGCCTCTGAAGTCCTCGCTCGTCCCGCAGGGTTGTCTGCCTGAGCCCACCGAGCAGAATGGTGAAGAAGCATCCCATCTCCTCAGATAGTTGAAGATTAGAATCCTCTCATCTCGAACGACCTCGTGGCTCCTTGCCCGTGGATGGGGGTGCCCTCTGCAGCCGGAGAGCATGACCCTCTCTCTCTGACCCTTGGCCTTCAGAGCTGTCCTAGTTATTGGGTTAACACTTGATAGGGATGTTTTCCTGAGTGCAGACAACTCAAAGTAATGGATTAGCACATTATCATTTAATTACAAAAATAGGATAGGCCCCTCAGAATTATTTGGGAGCCTTCCTGACACATGCACATGCATAAATGTAAGGTTTGTGTTAGTCATTTAACCTGCAAGAATCATATACTCATCAGTCCAAAGCAGAGAAATGTTATTGTAATTTAAAGGTGAGCTAGTCCCTGTGGATATAACCCTTTCTCAATGATTCTAAATGTTATATTAATTCACCATTTGATAAAATATTAGTTTATCAGAAATATATATTTGTTCCTCTTCCATAAAACAGGTTTGAGAAATAAATGTTCCATTATAAAATTAATTACTCAATATAATTGACTCTTCCCTCCCTTTTCTTACATATGTCACATATGAAATAATAACTTGGGAGTCTATGTAAGCATGGTGTAATCTATTACTGGAGAAGACTCAGTATCACCTGTGTGCAGTTTGCAACAAAAAAACAATTGTGAGAAACATATATTATTATGCAGGAAATGTATACCTTTGTTGAAAAACAAAGCATCTCTGATTTGGGAGGAAAAGCTTCATCCCCCCTAACATCTGAGTTATTACTGATGGCATAGCATAGCATGAATGGAATTGGGTGTCTGAGGGTGTTATTACTGAGAAATGTCAAACAAATTCAAAACCTTACATTTGAAAACAGGTTTGCATTCCTCCACTTAAGGCGACGTTATCATTGGAAACAGTAAAAGATAATTGTTTTGATGTAGAATCTGTCAATTGAATCGTTAGAGCAGAACAGAATGGTCGTATTGTAGCCTGAGTACCGTGCAGCCTTTAGTTTTACCAGGTGCAAACATGGTCATATAATGTGAATACATGTAGAACTAAGAGGCCCCTGACATTAGGCCTATTTTAAAAATAGTAGGGGCTTTTAACAGCTTGCCAACTTTACAGGCATCCTCTGCATAGCAGTATGAATAGCCTTAAAACAACCCACTCTACGGTAACGAGAGTCATATTTCTGAACCAAATGCCCTAAATTAAGCCGTTAGTCCCATCTGACTGACCCAAGGGTTTGGTGCTGGTGTGACCGGGAGGCTTCCAGGTGTTCAAAGCAGATGTCAAGCTTTCAGTTCATGGCTTGGTGGGGGGAGTGGCCCACGTGAGACAGTATCAGTTTGAGGAGCATTGTCTCTGGGAGCAGGGAATGGTGTCCATTCTCGGACCAGACCATTAATGTAATTTCATGTAGAGCAGCCATAGCATCTCTGTGACTGCACTCAGCCGGGCGGTAGCAGGGTGACTCTTGAAGCCGTCCAAGGCCATAGACCAAATAGAACCACGTACCAACAAAAGGGACACAAGGTCATCAATGTCTCTCTTTACCATTGGCCTAATTGCACAATAAATGAGTGGGGGAAAAATGTGGAAGACCAATCCATCATGTGAAATGTTGAGTTAATCTAAATAATTACTTATGGGTTGAAATCAAATTAACATTAACATTTAGAACTAAAGTCAGTCCAAATTGGACTTGCACGGATCAGAATCTAAGCAATACACCATTTTCCCAGCTCTGTAATGTAAAGGATAACAAGATTAGGTACATTACAGGAGTGTTCAAAACACCCAAACATGCACACTTATCTTATTCTAGTAGAGATTAGAGGACAAGGTCTAATGTTGTGAACAAAATGATCAAGTCAAAGTTATTTTATTTATTCTAATGTTATGTACCACATTTAATTTAATGATTAATCTTGAGTTACTAATAACTTTAAAGAAGGCAACAATTTACAATTTGGATAAAGTGAAAACTCATCCTGTGTGTGTGTGTGTGTGTGTGTGTGTGTGTGTGTGTGTGTGTGTGTGTGTGTGTGTGTGTGTGTGTGTGTGTGTGTGTGTGTGTGTGTGTGTGTGTGTGTGTGTGTGTGTGTGTGTGTGTGTGTGTGTGTGTGTGTGTGTGTCTTCCCAAGGTTTAAAACATTTGGGACAGCACAGCAGTGAGAATGTTATGAGAACCAATATGTTGTTTACACTAAACTCGAAGGAAGCTAGACTGGAACACTTTAAATAAATCAAAACGCTTGCACATTAATTCAATACATTTGACATTTAGCTCGAGCTGGGTTCAATACTTTTCTTTATGGTATTTAAAATTGGGCTCGAGTAGAACCCCTGAATTTGGCTTGCAACACAAAGTGATACTGATCTCTGTTGGACTTGGACATGTTATGATTCAAAGCGTGGGCCTGTGAAAGATGCCCTTGGAAAACAACATCTATTTTTTAACTGTAATTACTTATTTTAAAGAGATTGCAACATTATACTTTTTAAAGTATTGCTCAATTAATTTAACACATTTTATTATGCACACATAAAAAAACTTCAACGAATATATTGATCCTGGCTTAACCAGCGACCTTCACTCTGTTGTTCATAAGCTCGGTTTCAGAAAACTTGTCAGTAGTTTAACAACTATTTTAATTTTTAGTAATGTCTATGGAGACCAATTGGTTGATACGAGAAATAATTTGAAGCAGTTTAATAAAGAATGTTAGACTATTTTTAAAACTGTAATTGAACTTCAACTTATATTAATTATCTGATTCCAGTGGCCAGTTGGAACAGACAATCAACAAAGTTTCCATTTTGCAGCAACAGCACAAAAGGTTTCAACAACAATTAATGAAACAAATAACACAACATTGACCTACAAAAACAGATTTTGCAACTCTGATCTCCTCAGGCAGCTCTCTGAGGGTCTTGGGGCACAGGACGGGGCATAGGGTTTATGCAAGGTCACAAACATATCTTAACATATCAGCAATACCATTTAAGAATGGATTCTTAAAGCAATATAATCTTCTTTTCTTCTTACACCTAGCGCACACCCTGAACAGTGGGCTTCTTGTTTACATTTTCCTCTGCACACTGAGAGGCAGGACATCAAAACACTCTTTTCTTCTATTTATTTTCATTTTGCAGCACATTTATACAACCAGAATTTTGCTTTACATCTTTATATTATTTATTTTCTCAAGTCATTTACTTTTGGTGAGATAACTAAAGTTTAGTTCATTTTACCCTGGCTGTGGACTGATTATTACC
Source organism: Pseudochaenichthys georgianus (assembly GCF_902827115.2). Lineage (NCBI taxonomy): Eukaryota > Metazoa > Chordata > Actinopteri > Perciformes > Channichthyidae > Pseudochaenichthys > Pseudochaenichthys georgianus. The sequence continues at coordinate 206,138 of NC_047522.1, read as the reverse complement.
CATTTTGTTTATGGTTAGTTATAAAATCAACACTGCAGTTTGGACAAACAAACATGTACTCTGAACAAATACCAGCGTCCCAGCAAAACTGACTCTGCTCAATTTAGTCCGAATTTAGGAGTTTTCAGAGGGGGCAGAAAATGTATATGGGGCACCTGCGCGCGCCCCACCCTTGTACAAGTTGCTAAGATCGTATCGTCCAAAGGCAATAGCTAGTGTATGCCTCCCGGACCGCCACCGACTTGCTCCAACCAGCTGGGTAGAGCGCCATGACGCGTCACAGCACTACACGCACCTCGTGATTGTCCCAATTTTTAGCCAGTAATGTAGGAGGAAATTGTTTACAAATCGCGAGGGCTTTTAACCTATCCTCTTGCAACACTACCCATTTCCTGATGGCGCTATTTTCCCCCGACCAAGGGAAACATAGACTTTTCTTCTTTTCTGCCCTTTCTCTCCCAAGAACAGCAGCTCAACAGTAGTCCTACTCGACCAGCTCTATACACCTGACGCCGTGTTAAACACAGTGTCGTTCTACACTTCCTATCACTGCCCACCTGTGATCAATTAGCCTATAATTTAGTGTATGCCTCCCGGACCGCCACCGACTTGAGGAAATTGTTTACAAATCGCGAGGGCTTTTAAACCATCCCGTTTTTTAATGGGATGGTGGTGACGTGAGTGAAAGATATAGACAAGACTGTGATTTTAGGCTGAGGTGTATCTCTAAGCTGCTTATGTTAAACCGACTGTTTTGGACCGCTAAAAACCCCAGAATTCGGCGATTTGTTTAATACAAATCTCTACATTGCTGTTATACAGAAATTCCACTTTGCTGAGGTGTGTCTTTAAGGCTATTCTCCAAACATGAGTAACCAAAACGAAACACAACTGCTCAGTTTCACAGGTAATTTTAGGACACCGTAAATCACAGATTCTGGCAAGGCAATGTTCAAACGTAGATTTGAAAATCACTTACCAGCTCTGCCGATTTGTTGGTGTCCTTTTTTGTTCGTGACGCCAATTTGTAGTGGAAACTTCCGTGTAGCAATGTTCGAGGAGTCACCGACTCAGGAAGGAGACAAGGTAGAGCAGGAGTTTTGATGTCAGAGCACTGATGATTTATTAAGAGGTACGGCCGGAGAATTCACATCACAAGTCACAGCAGCCACGGTCTGACTGCACGGGTGGTTGCCACGTCAATTCTGGAGCGCCTCTCTCTTGTCAGCCCATTTAACTGGTTTCAGAGAGAGTCGTCAACATGTTTTGATAAGATAGCTTTAGACAGTTGGGCACACTGAGTCACTTGCTTCCGCCACTTATGGCCTCGAAGATGTCATACCTTGGAGTCCACAAACAACAAAGAAGGAAGTGTCCCAGTGCATCCACAACAAAGACCACCTGTGACCTAGTATTGACCGGTCACAGAATGGGAACAATAACATTATTGGCTGAAGCAGCCTGTGTCCTTAAAGGACAGGAACAATAACATTATTGGCTGAAGCAGCCTGTGTCCTTAAAGGACAGGAACAATAACATTATTGGCTGAAGCAGCCTGTGTCCTTAAAGGACAGGAACAATAACATTATTGGCTGAAGCAGCCTGTGTCCTTAAAGGACAGGAACAATAACATTATTGGCTGAAGCAGCCTGTGTCCTTAAAGGACAGGAACAATAACATTATTGGCTGAAGCAGCCTGTGTCCTTAAAGGACAGGAACAATAGACGTCAAGGTTGGTCCTGTATGTCACATCTAGGAGTCTGAGATAATTATTTCCCTAACAGTCAGTATTTTTTTAAGTGTGTCTAAGTAGAAACAAACACACAAATAATGCACTTATAATAAATAATTATATATTTTATATTAATAAAGACAGAAAAGACATGTGTGCTTACAAAGAAGCATGTGACTTTGACTCAAAACAACATCAGGAACAATTAAAACAAATTAAATGTTTGCATTGTGTAACTGTAAAGACCTTAAAGCACAACATTCATTCATAAAGTCATAAAGTGGGACAAATTAATTGCATTTTACTACGAAATCACATGTGACCTTAATGGAATCACATGTGACCTTAATGGAATCACATGTGACCTTAACGGAATGACATATTCACATCACAGATGAGAGTAGAATCGATGACCTCATCATGACATCACAGATGGCCTTCAAGTTGACGAGGCGAGAGCTCTGAAGTGCAGGCATTCTTCAGTTCTTCAGTTCAGAGCGGCGAGTGGTACACGTATTCAGTCAGAGCAAACTAACTTCACAGTTTTCCAGACAAAACACGTATCACGTAGACACAGAGATTTCTATTCCTACGCACAACACAAGTCCACAGACAGCGCCATGGATAGAACAAAGTCAGACCAGAGCAGCAAGGAGACATCCCACAGCCAGCACGATGAGAGTCTGCTGCAGTTTGATGCAGAGACCGTCAAACTGCTCGTGATGAGAGGAGACGAACTCTTTGAGTGTGTGACAGTCTGTGAGGAAAGATACGGCGCTCTGGAGGAAAGATACGGCGCTCTGGAGGAAAGATACGGCGCTCTGGAGGAAAGATACGGCGCTCTGGAGGAGGAGATGGAAGCTAAAGAGGCTCGCCACAAGCAGCAGCTGGACGAGAACCTGGTGACCATAAACCTGCTGAAAAGAAGAGAGGAAGAACTCCTTCAGAGCCAGGAGAAGTCCACCAAGGACCTGGCTGAGAAACAACAGAGCTGGGAGAGTGGAAAACAAGGCATGAAGCATGTAGTGGACGAGAACAACCACCAGGCCGCTAGAAACCACACCTTGGAGACGGAAAAACAAAAGCTGGAATGGAAAGTGAAAGGGGTGATGAAGCACAACAGTCAGCAGACCTTTAGAATCCACACCTTGGAGAAGGAAGTCCACCAGCTGGTGCTCCAGTTGGAAAAGCAGGGAGAAAAGAACTCTGAAGACCAACAACCGATGGAGGCCAAGCTAAAAGAGGTGGAGAAGGAGAACGAGGATCTGGCTAAGAAGTACCTGAGCTGCGAGACTGAGCTCAAACAGGTGGAGGCCAAGCTAAAAGAGGTGGAGAAGGAAAAGGACGACCTGGCTAAGAAGAACCTGAGCTGCGAGACTGAGCTCAAACAGGTGGAGGCCACACTAAAAGAGGTGGAGAAGGAGAACGAGGATCTGGCAAAGAAGAACACAAGCTGGGAGACGGATGTCAAACAGCTGAAAGACCAGATGAGAGAGAAGGAGGAAAAGTTCTCCAAAGACCTTGCCGAAAACCAGCTGAGCTGGGAGAGTGAGAAACATCAGCTGGAGGGCGAGAGGAGAGAGATGGAGACGACATTAAAACAGGTGGAGGAATCCAAGAAGAAGCTGGCTGAGGAGAACCGCAGCTTGGAGATGGACGTCACACTGAATGTCAGGCTGGTGAAGCAGTTTGAGAAGGACATGGAGGTGCAGCGGGAAGAGTTCTCCGAACGACACCAGAGCTGGGAGACCAAGGCCAGTTCCATGGAGACCGACATAAAAGAGGTCACTCAGGAGAAGGAAGACCTGGCTCAGACACTTCAGAGCCAGGCGACTGAACTCAAAGACATTCAGGCTCAGTTACACCAGGCAGAGGATGAGAGCAACCTGAGCTGGGAGACAAAAGTCCAGCAGCTTGAGGAGGAGATGAAGGAGCAGAAGGAGAAGTGCTCCAAAGACCTGAGCCAGAAACACCAGAGCTGGGAGGCCACGGTTCATCTGATGGAGACTCGACTGAAGGAGGCGAAGGAGGAGAGGGACGACCTCGCTCAGACGCGACTGAGCTGGGAGACTAAAGAGATGAAAATGGAGGACGAGAAGACACTTCTGGAGGACCTGTGTCTTCACATGAAGAATAAGAGCAGAGGATTCTTCGCTCACAGGAGGGCGACTGAGGAAAGGGACGTCGTGTTGCAGAAAATGCTACGCAAGATGCAAGAGAAGGAGATGAGAAAGAAAGCAAAGGGGGAGAAAGAGGAGAAGGAGGAGGCCGGACGTCAGTAGCTGCCTTTTCCTCTCCTCTTTCCCTCCTCTCACCTCCTTCCTCCTACCTCACCCCCTCCTGCCTTCCCATTTTCATACTCAGGGTTTTCTCCTGGAGCTCAGGTTTTCCCGCAATCTGTATAATGGATGTAAAAAAACTCACTTTAAGTCCCTCCCCCTTTAACTGTACCTACTTCCTGCTACCTCACCCTCTCTCACCTTACTCCATCCTTTACCTCCTTCCTCCATACTCCCCCTCCCTTCACCCCAAACTCTCTCCTCCATGTCCCTCACCTCTTCCTTCCTACATCACCCTCTCTTCCCATTTTCATATTTAGTGTTTTTTAGTTGTATTTAGACTTGATTTTAAAATAAAATGTTAATTAAATGTATTCTGTGTGTGCCTCACTGTGTAAACGTATACAGTATATATTAATTACTGTAGACATGTTGGTTACTAAAGTACCGCTATCTGTTCTGTTTGTGATTTAAACAACTTTGAATTGAATAAATACAACAACAATAGAATATGTTTGTGTAGATTGTTCTTTTATTTTGGGGTTCAATTACATTGTTTTTGTTGATTTCATATGAGCTGTTAAAGTGCTCAAAGCTCAGGGTTATTTAAAGGTCCCCTGTTATACTGTTTGTCAGGTCTCAGATACAGAACATGTCTTGTAATGATACAGAAACAGGAAGCGTCTGTTGAAGACTCAGGAGAACATTGAGGAAGTTGGTCAGGAGACTGAGTCTGCAGTCGGATAATCAAAAGATCAGCTCCTAAGTTCTAACCCTATCGTCTATTCCTTGACCTCTGAGTGAAAGGTCACGGGGTTAAGGGATAGTGGATAGGAGAATTCAAAAGGACTTAGGAGAAGAGACTGCGGTGCTTTAGAGAATCGACTGCACTTTCACTATCCCACGTGTTTATGATGCGCCAGCGGACGTCATTGTGTGCGTCTGCTGCTGTGGGGGAACCATGGAAACCACAGTTTTCTATACAGCGGACTACAACATGGATGTTCAATAAGAACGAGGGACTCATCGAGAGACTCTGCTCCGTGCTCTGATGCTGCTGCTTTGCTTTATGAACGGGGACAACAGAGAAACATAATCTTCATGACCAAAGTTGGAATTGAAATAAAAAAGGAAAGTGAAACTGCTCGTCACCCTCTCCCTCCGGTCCACATTAATACCAATGATCCCAATACGTATGATTGTATGAACTAAAGGTCTTAAAATCAATACAGATGTATTTATTATAAACGTTAGTCCTTAACATCTATCACTGTGTATATCACCATTCAAACATCTTTTAAAAGTTGAACAAACCCAGTAAAGACTGAGATGTGGACTTTATTTGATAATTTCAGTAAAAACTAACGTTCATATTTCTCTTTTTGATTATAATACTGATGAACGTTCAGAACAAAGCACTTTGGCAACTTACCACCTATGTTTTAAAATGCTTAATAAGCACCGTAACTTTCATGATATCATTTCTCGGTCATAATCGGTTGTTTCCGTGAACGGCCGACTGTTGAGTGACGGCAAATGCTGCGGCTGCAAGGCATTGAGGGGCAGCATTTTCTCCTCTCCTTTCGGTGAGGGAGGTCCAGCGGTTCCTAAGCTAAAGGAGGTTATAAAGGAAGTTTGAAACCTCCTTTCCTTTCATTCTCATCATTCTAGAGAATTCGAACGGCACTTATCATGGCTGCCACTGAGGGACTTCCGGGTCATTTCACTCCTTTAGGAAGGTTCCTAAGCTAAATGGACTATTCGACTTCAGCCTGAGTCTGAACAGGGAGTTGAGGAGACACCAGACTTGCAACATAGTGAGCCGTCCCCAGTAACTGAAGCACCTGATCTGAGGAAATCCACAAGACATAGAAAACCGCCTGACAGACTTATAGAACAATAAACTGTTGCAGCCTGTCCTCCTACAAAAAACGACCATATAGGTCGATTGTTCAGCAGCTAAATACGACCCAGAGACACGTTTTAAAGTGTAGCCCCTCTAGTGGTCGTGTAAGAAACAACATGCTCCTGTCGATTGCAAACGCTCCGGAGGGTCGTTTATTCACAAATAACCCTCTCTGGAAAATCCTAAATTGTGGAATAGTTTGGCCATTAAAATGCTTTTTTATTAGATTTCTAGCGAGAAGTGTATATTGTACTTTTATAATCCACGTCCAGTGAATGTGTAGGATCTACAGTTTGATAGATATACGAAGATGATTTGAGGTCTCGCCAGGAGAACGTGTACTGTATATGGGGCAACTTCCATGTAAAGTTAGCGTGGGTGAAAACAGTATTTCCGGTCTCGAAGTTTTCATAATAAAACCGGAAGTATTCCCCACACTGTCAAATGATTACGCAGTGATATCTCCATTACTCATCCACTAAAAAACATCAGTTTATCCTTGTTAATTACACAATATTGATTGGTTTAGATTGTGTACAATGCTTTTGTGTTTTTAACCTTCGATTCGGAGAAACAAATTGTTTTTTCGGAGTTTAGACACTACAGAGTTTCCGAAGACACTACACTACCCAGAATCCCCAGCTATCGTTTGGGACTACAACATCTGCCTTGATTTACAAACCCCGTGATTAGCCCTCAAGCTCTGTGATTGGATATTGGAGTGGCAGTGTGACAAGGTTACGCTGAGCGTCAAAGCTCTTTGAAATGGAATGGAACCACGGCAGACTATCCAAAACTGGACTTGGACGGGTCCAGCCCGGCCCTCCCCCCCAGAATTACACTTGCTGCCTATTGTGTGTTTCGCAACATGTTCTATGGCACGTCTCTACTGGGAAATGTAGTTTTAAAAGACGTTTTCGTATTTCCCACAATTAGAAGTTGCCAGTATTAAACTGTGTACATCCCTGGAGGTTTAGGGGACACGAAACACATTGGTGTTATCAAATTTAAAACATATAATTAATACATGGGTGAAAATTGCTTGTGTCCATAATGGGCAGCATTAATACCACATGACAGCTGGACTTATGTCTGTGACCCCTCCTGTTGTTAATTGATAAGCCTGAAACATGCACTTGTCAAGGTTCAGATGCACATTTAGCAAATATGGCAGTAGCCATCGATCATCTTAAGATAAGATACTTTATTGATCCCAAGTTGGGAAATGTTTTTGTTACAGCAGCATGTACTACTTTGTTCTACTCCACTACAATTCAGAGGTTAACCTGGTATTTTTACTCTACTACATTTATTTTTGTTACTTTGCAGATTCTGATTAATGATGTGAAATATAAACAACCCTTAAATCAGACTTTAGTTACACCTGAGTAAAATTCAGCCTTATCAGTTTGTCTGTTTTGCACATCCTCCTGTTAATATCTTTGGACGTCCTGCACTAAACTGTTTTACTGTAGAGATCACTACAGTATCTTCTAGATATTTTCCATTCTATATTTCTATCATTGACCCCTATTTTGTATGTAGGCTACTCTTAATATTTAAATGTTTTCATCAATAACTAAATAAATATAACTTATTCAACAACTACATTCAATAACGTGCTTTAACCACTAGGAGGTGCGGTTTAGACCAGTGGTCTAGTTAATAAAACATAATAATATCGTACATAATATGACTATTCACTTTATTGTGAGTTTAAAACAGAACGGTAAAGGAAAATACAGTTTCAGTCTCTCGATGTGAAGCTTATGCATTGTACCATGAACCTGTATAGACCTGTAACAGTCAACTGCATGAGGAGTTGGAAAGGTAGTTCAGAAAATCAGTAATATCTTTAAAAACTACAAAAAAGTCCCTTTCTCTCAGCTGTGCACCGTTATGGTGTAAATACAGACTATCTACTAATTGGATCAAATATAAAAGTCAGCCGAATTAGTGTTGATACTGCAAGGAGACGTATTGTGTGAAAAGAAATGGAAGATGTTGTTTAATTGTTGATATATTTATGGTCCACGTCACGTATTCAGTTTTGGCGGCATCTCTTCCAGTTTGTCAAAAGGTCTTCTGATCAGGGCTCTATAAATACATATCTAGGGCAGGTATGTAATATTTAATGCAGCCGAATCGTGTATTACAATGCCATTATGTGATGACTTTCAAAGAGAAAAGCAAGAACACTCGGAATAAAGTATTATTATTATTATTTTTAATGTTTTCCGATTTCATATCACATAAACACCATATCCCGACGTGCATTGCGGCGTGATTTTAGCCTATCAAAACCTCTGAAAAAAGAAATGTGTCTCTCAGAATCGAAAGAGAAAAACCTATGGGAAAAACACAAAAGCATTGTACACAATTTAAACCAATTAATGTCGTATAATGAACTAGGATAAACTGATGTTTTTTTAGCGGATGAGTAGTGTAGATATCACTGTTAAATCATTTGATCATTGGTTTTATTATGAAAACGGCGAGACCGGAAATACTGTTTTCAACCCGTAACTTTACATGGAAGTTTGCCGCATATACACGTTCTCCTGACGAAATCTCAAATCATCTTCGTAATATCTATCAAACTATAGATCCTACATATCGACTGGACGTGGATTCTAAAAGTACAATATATACTTCTCGCTAGAAATCTAACCATAAAGCGTTTTAATGGCCAAACTATCCTACAATTTAGGATTTTACAGAGAGGGTTATTTGTGAATAAACAACCCTCTGTAACGTTTGCATTCAACGGGAGCACTCGAGGCCGACAATTTTAAAACGTAATTATAGGTCGTATTAAGCGCTTGAACAAACGACATATTTGGTCGTAATAAGGGCTTAAAACAATCGACCCATTTGGTCGTATGAGTTGGAGGACTTGTTGCCGTTTTCCTATACAGCCACTGGAGAAAATGTTCACATACCGCCCATGTTCCTGTGCCGTTGTTGAAGTCCGTCCAGGGCCCGGTGTTCCGGTTTAACTGGTTCCCCGATCAACTGGTTGACAGATGTGGAGGCGTGACCTTCGACAGAGATACACATTTCGATCGCTTCTTCTGTCGTTTACATAAATCTTTTGGTATATTTGGCTGGATAGGAACACTTTGATGCACATTCAGTACCAGTGTGTGAGGTTGTAGTTACGATGGCGATATCCGGACGCGAACAGCGAGGACTACAAAAAGAAAAACGAGTTGACATGGGCATGTCTGTTCAAAACATTGCGAGCTCCAATAAATCATTTAAACCAGCTATTGTTGTCAGACTTATTACTGAATATCGTTCCTAATGTGATACCAAGTCCATCTGAGACCCGTGTACACCTTCAGACAGCATCCCAGTGAAGCGTACGTTGTTTACTCAGAGTTTGAAAGCAGCATGGAGAAGTTTTCAGCTGTGTTAAACTGTGACCCTCTCAGGTAAACTGTGATTCGCTCAGGGGAAATGGGATCCGCCCAGATTAAACTGTGTTACATCTTCTGTGGCTATCTACCAGCGATCATGTTTAATATGAAAGACACACACATACATCCCTTATAAAAACGGCATTCTGCAGCACTCATCCAGATAAGATGTGACTGTTAACTCGTTTTGCAAAGACAGCAGCAGAAATGTCATTGCTGCATGTGCAGGGATATTTAGACTTTAAAATGCTGATGGGTCATTAATCTTGGTCTCGGCAAACAATATTAGGAATCCTCTATTCAAACTACATAATATTCAGTGTCCATCGACATGAAAATAACCAAAAAGTTCATGCTGGACTCAAACCCGAGTCCCAACAGCAAAAGTCACTCCAGCCCTGCGCGTTACGAGTGCGCCACGGATCAACACGAAGTATTGAACCTTTTAGAAAATTCCAGAAAAATGCAACCCGACCATCATTTATAATGTGAGCAAATGTATGTACACTTTAAGCCATATAATATACATATTATAATATAGTATACTGACTGAGGTCTGTATCAAGCCTCATTAAGACCCACCGTGATCAGATATTCTAGTTTATCAGCCTGCGAGCCCACATTATGTTGTGATAAGTGTTAGTTTGACATATAAGTGTGTTCTAGTGCACACATTAAGTTCCAATATGCAAATCAGGCCATGTGTTTCGTGATATTTGCCATGCAACATTATGCTGTACAATATAATATATGACATTATGCTCACAATATAGAGATTTTTTAAACGCTAACTTTCTAAATAGGCCTCCATTTCCTTTTGCTCTGTCTGCTAATGCAGTAGCTGATCGGATGTAAACCTGGACCAAAGCTGTTGCGCTAGAAACAGAATGCAATTTACAAAAAGGTTTATATTCTAGCAATACTGGCTGTCTTTTCTGTCTTGCGAAAGACTCACCAAAATAAAAATACTTAACAGCATAGGCATCATGTCCCCTATTGTGTACTATAATAACAGTGGCCAAATTCATGTTCTAATGTGCAATGCAAGCTTTGCTTCTGTAGCCTATAGTAGACTTACTCATTAGTGTGACAGAAGGAAAGACAACAACAATGATAGCAATCAATAATTAATGAATTTGAAAAATATTAAAATTTAATGAAAAATCAAGATCAGGATTACAATTATTAACTTCATTAATTATTTAAACGTGGTGCCGACTGACCTGTTCTTTACACGTGGTCTCTATGGTTACCCTAGTCTACAGGGATAGCACTTTTTAGTGTATATTCCTGTTTCCCACTTTTTTAGGAGAGTGCATTTACGTAGTCACATTGTGCCTCTTCACTTTTAAACTTTTAAAAAGAAACATTATTGACTGATAGTATCAGCTTTATTTGGCAAGTATGTATACAATTACAAGGAACATGGCCTTCTGTCCTGTTGGGATCCAAACCACACAGTGATGGATGTACTGAGAACAGACTGGATTATTGCAGAGTAATAATAATACATTATATTTGTATAGCGGGTTTCTCCAACTCAAATACGATTTACAGTATGAGGGAGGGTAGACAAACAAGGATAGGCAAACAAATGAATATAGTAAAATAAAATAAACCGAAAAGGCAGTCAAGAGGAAGTTGATTGAGAGGGGGGGGCTTATGGGTAGACAGAGTAGAGAGTACGGATCAGCAGCTCCTGAGGCAGGTATACTCTGGGCTGGTGCAGGAAGTGTTCTGCCATCAGGACTTGCAGGATGGGCAGAAATACTCATCCTCTGTGGGGGAGGACAGTCCCACGCACCCTATGTGGTACCACATATTGCAGGTGGTGCACTCAATCTGACAGGGAAAAAGAGAAATACTTTAGAATACTGTCAAACATTTTGTCAGGTTCACATCACTCATCCTGATTAGGATGTAAAATTAAGCCGTTTTAATTTCCTTAGACATTATTTATTTACATAGTATGGCAATGGGTGTCATATATAGGGTTACAATCTTAGCTGTGGTCCTTTCTGTTTGGAGTCTGTGTTGGTATGTTCCTTCAGCTGCTCCAGTGCCCACCGAAAGTGCAAAGACATGCAAGTTAGGTGAATTCAACTATACATTTGCAATAGCTGTGTGATAGTGAGTGTTCACCCAGTGATGTTGAGGTAACCTATCCAAGGTGCATCCCAGTCTTCCAGCAGAAGGACATGAATTTCTCTACATACCCACGTATCGATGTCCCCTTCAGCCCCCGAGCTGAGCTCCCCACAAGCCCTACAGAGCTGGGATAGGTCATCTGCAAAAAAGAAGATAATGTAGTTTAATGGCAATATAGACACATTCAAGTTTACCTGGTAGAGTTCTGTATACCTGAATTTGTCACCAGCGACATTGACATGTCCAGCCGCAACATGGCCACACCCTTCTGGTCAACAGCGTAGTCGATATTTTGGCCAGACAATATCTGCTCTGCAAGCTAAAAAGTGTCTGATAAGTATCATTTTGAGGACTTTTTTAATAATGACAAATAGCAACAGATATAATCAAATGTTTACCTTGCACACAAACACCCCGCATGCCGATGAGTCCTGTTGCTTAGGGTGAGCAACGGTTGCGCATGCCCATCTCCCTATTTTTGGACACTTTTTGCGGACCAATGCTCTACACACAAAACACACATTTATTACAGTTTGCCAATTTTAACATATGCCAAGGTAAAACCATTTAATTCAAGATCAGTTGAATCCTGTTAAAGGACAAAAATGCTTGAATGACCTTTTTGTTGCTCCCAAAAGATGATCCATGGTGTATGAATACATGTATTTGTCTATTGCACACATCCAAGCTGACATTTCATTCACCTTGTTACGTCTTTGCATTTTTGTATCTGTGCGTCTGTGGCCCCAAACGGGTCCACGAACAGGGACCGCCTCTCCTTTAGGTACATGATCTATGGAAATGCAAATACTAATTATAACCAACCCCTACATCAGATAGTGTCATGGTTCCGTCTAGATCTGTTTATGTTGAGGATTACTTACAATCAACGTCCAGTGTCCATGGCTGCAGACCGCTCCAACAGCCACATCGTATTTTAAAAGGTCCAACTAAAAAAATGATAATAATTACGACAACTAATACACTAACATAAGTATGTATTTGTGTGTATGGACATACAAACATACATATACACAAAACACATAGGCCTACTTATGTACAAAAAAAGAAATCCTAATATATAGTCCTACTCACACTTCTCAAAGAACCTTTGTGGGTTCCCTCCCAGAGCGACGTCATAAGGTAGGAGTCCAAGGTAAGAGCGCCAGCTTTCCTTCCTACCATGGTTATGTATGAATTGACGATCTAAGAGTACAAAAATAACTTGTGATACAATCTAAATAAATATCAGTCCAATATTCTTTTGTTTTGTAACTTACCTCTCCCTCCAACCACTTCCCTGGGGCCAAGTCCATTAGGTTCTCTGAATATACTTTGTATGGCCCAAACTTGCACCAGAGCGTCTGCTTTCTCCTCTCTGTCCATATTTGTCGGATTACTGGAAATATAGCAATGGAAGTTATTTGTGAAATGCATCATTTGGAGTGTACTTTCTGTCTGTTTACTTACAAAGTTCAGGATCCTTTGGTGCCATTTGGGCCTCGCCTTGCTGTGTGGTGGGTGTTTGTGTGGTGGGTGTTTGTGTGGTGGGTGTTTGTGTGGTGGGTGTTTGTGTGGTGGGTGTCTGTGTGTGCTGTGGACCAGCCAGAGGAGAGAGATCGGACAACTTTTGTAGTTTGGCAGGGATCCTCTCCTCTGGCTGGATATAATGTGTTAAATGATCAATGTTTGTCTGGAGCTTTGTGGTACCCTTAGCGAGTACTGCCTTTTTCCCCTCCAATTCCAGGATTGTGTAGGGTCCCAACCAGTCATCGTCCAGCTTTCCCCCTTTTCTTTGCTCCTGTCTCACGTTCCTCCGCAACACCTGGTCCCCTACTTGGAAGTTGTCCTCCTGGCCCTTTTTCACTTTTCTTTTGCGGACGTTGTCCTGGCTTCGTTTCATATTTTTTTTCACCTCTGTGAATACAGCCTTCTGTTTGTTCAGGCCTTCGTGGATCTCCTCCGTTGCGACCAGCCTGCTGACTTTGTCTTCTTTGACCTGCAACAAATCACAGTTAGAATTTTAGAAGACAGATGATCCAAATGAAAACGTTTGAAACGGATGACAACATTAGAACATCTTACCAGGTACTCCTTTGGCACCTCGGAGGGATACCTAGCCTCCCTCCCAAACATCAAATAGTAGGGGCTGTATTGTGTGGTCAGCTGCTTCTTTGTCCGAAGACCAAACATGGTGGACTGCAGAACCTGGTCCCAACGTTTGGGGTGACCAGCCACCATTTTGTTCAATGACCTTAAAATGCAGAATTCAAGTGTAGGCATGAGGAAGCAGGAGAGCTTATGGGTTCTCATGTATGATAAAGCAACATATTCATTAGGAAATGTGTTTGTAATTCTATGAAGAGCGTGAATTCCATCAGGTATTGAAAACCAATACCTCTGGATAGTGCCGTTTAACTTCTCCACAAGGCCATTGGTCTGTGGGTGGTATGCAGAGCACAGGCTTCTTTTTATGGCCAGTGTCTCACACAGGCCAGAGTTGACCTTGAAATTATCATTGGGACAAACAAGCAATAGATTAGCACAGCAACTACAGTTACATATTGGGGATTCATACTGCATCAACACTACCTTGTTGCAAAACTCTGAGCCCTGGTCTGTTAGCAGTCTTTGAGGTGCACCACATTTGTAAAAGAAATCTAGGATACAATTGGTCACCTCTTCTGCTGTTTTAGTCTTAAGTGGGTAGGCCTCTGCCCATTTGGTGAAATAGTCAACCATTACACATATGTACTGGTTGCCACCATCTGTTACTGTGAGTTTACCCACTAAGTCCATCCCAACCAGTTCCAAAGGCTCCGTAACCTGGGGGTAAATAAATACATGAGCATTACAGTAAATCACTGTTGACGTGTTTCTACACTGACAATACCAGTATGCCATGGTTTATTTTACCTCTATCGGACTGTACTCCTGCTTCTCCTTAATGTTGGCTCTCTTGGCCTGGCACTGCGGACACTGAGCAATCTAAAACAGACAAACATCAGTTATGAGATGTGTTTGCGCATACAGCATCAGCAATTTTGAAATACACATTACACTCCTCTGTGCTACTTTTGAACCTGAATGTGTATTCCACCTCATTATTTTGAAGATACCAACTCACCCACTCGCGTATGTCACCCTCCATGCCAGGCCAATAGTACCGAGCAATGATGGCACAGTGAGTCTTCTCCACTCCGCAGTGTCCACCAATATTGCTGCAGTAAAACTCCGCAAACAAATCGTTTGCTTCTTCAGCAGTAGAGACCACTTTGGCAAGGTGCTCGGTTTGATTCTTTTTGCGCCTGCAGATGTAGTACAGTTCTCCGTCTGGTGTTTATATGACATAATATTAGATGTATTAGTTTTACCATAGCATATTATCATTGTTTTCTAGAGTCCATATGCATCCATACCCTTTATCGTGAAGGTGTCAGCTCTCCTCTTCATGACATACTGCTCTTTCTTGGTTGACCCCTCAGGATACTGGTGGTGGACTTTCAGATCCAGAATTTGTTTTACAATTCTGGGATCCATTTCCTAACGCTCTCTGTCCCTCCTCCTACTCCAACACCTACTTACACCTGTCTCGCCTGTGCGCCTACTCCTGCCTACCTACTTACCCTCACGTATTCATACACAAACAAATTAATACAACAAAGACAAACAAACAAAGTGACAAATACACGGAAACGTACAATACCAGCCTCTCTCAAATACACACAGTTGCACCTCAATTACTCACCCACAACCACTCACCAGGACAATCACTCTCACAGGCAACGCTCAATCACTCACTATATCTCACTTTCACTCACTATCTCACTATCTCTCGCTATCTCTCTCTCACTATCTCTCTCTTTATCTGTCTATATCTATCTATCTCTCTATCTCCTCACTACCTCACAACATTGTGAAAGGTTAATCAAATTTATATAGACTGGACCCATGCCCCAATTAATGATAAGTCTGTACACCTGATACCCATTTATACAAGTATAAACGAGTATCAAATCGAGTCGACATCATATTAATAACGATATATGATACAAATGTAAGACTGACAACAAGAATAGTTTGTAAAGGATTTATTGACGTTAGAATTATTAACAAAGCACTTATATAGTAATAAAGGAATGGCTTATCTAAAGCCAGTTGAGTAGCACTTTAAATGTTTTGGCTCTATGAAACCTGATGTACTTTATGATTCTGTTTTCTTCAAGTTTGTATCTTCTTGGTCTTATGCACTTATTGTAAGTCGCTTTAGATAAACGTGTCAGGTAAATGCAATGTCATGTAATGTAATTGACGTGAGTGTTTTGAACACTGTTATTTTATTCTGGATTCTCTGGGTAGTATCGTGTTGATCCGTGGCGCACTCATAACGCGCAGGGCTGGAGTGACTTTTGCTGTTGGGACTCGGGTTTGAGTCCAGCATGAACTTTTTTGTTATTTTCATGTCGATGGACACTGAATATTATGTAGTTTGAATAGAGGATTCCTAATATTGTTTGCCGAGACCAAGATTAATGACCCATCAGCATTTTAAAGTCTAAATATCCCTGCACATGCAGCAATGACATTTCTGCTGCTGTCTTTGCAAAACGAGTTAACAGTCACATCTTATCTGGATGAGTGCTGCAGAATGCCGTTTTTATAAGGGATGTATGTGTGTGTCTTTCATATTAAACATGATCGCTGGTAGATAGCCACAGAAGATGTAACACAGTTTAATCTGGGCGGATCCCATTTCCCCTGAGCGAATCACAGTTTACCTGAGAGGGTCACAGTTTAACACAGCTGAAAACTTCTCCACGCTGCTTTCAAACTCTGAGTAAACAACGTACGCTTCACTGGGATGCTGTCTGAAGGTGTACACATGTCTCAGGTGGACTTGGTATCACATTAGGAACGATATTCAGTGATAATTCGGGCAACAATAGCTGGTTTTAAGGATTTATTCGAGCGGATCACAGCTTAACACAGCTGAAGACTTCTCCACGCTGCTTTCAAACTGTGAGTAAACAACGTGTGCTTCACTTGGAGGCTGTCTGAAGGTGTACACGGGTCTCAGATGGACTTGGTATCACATTAAGAACGATATTCAGTAATAAGTCTGCCAACAATAGCTGGTTTAAATGATTTATTGGAGCTCGCAATGTTTTGAACAGACATGCCCATGTCAACTCGTTTTTCTTTTTGTAGTCCTCGCTGTTCGCGTCCGGATATCGCCATCGTAACTACAACCTCACACACTGGTACTGAATGTGCATCAAAGTGTTCCTATCCAGCCAAATATACCAAAAGATTTATGTAAACGACAGAAGAAGCGATCGAAATGTGTATCTCTGTCGAAGGCCACGCCTCCACATCTGTCAACCAGTTGATCGGGGAACCAGTTAAACCGGAACACCGGTCCGTCTCAGCGGTGGAGCTGCAGGATTTCTGCTTCACACACGTTGCATTCCGCTATTTTACTGTCTTTTTCGGACACCTTGAAATACTGTTAGACTGGTGAAGCCATTTTGGCGAGCTTGTTTTGCCGCGCACAGAGAAAAGTGTCATGTATTTTACGTCATGCGATCGGCATGTTTAGCGAGCACCGATCGATCGGTAGAGTGAGTATCGACCGATCGATCGGTAGAGTGAGTATCGGCCGATCTCGATCGGTGACCGATCGATCAGAGCATCCCTAATAAATACTAAATTAATAGTAAAAATAAAGCATAAATACATGAGTAATACATGAATATATACATAAATCAAGTACATAAATGCATGAATAGAAGTTGGTAAATTAAGAGGGCTCCAATATGTCTTACATTTATTTATTTTCATCCATGTATTTATGCATTTCTTTTTCTTTCGTATCCTAACTCTACTCTCTTTCTGTCTGGCTCGAGCTACAGCTATAGCTAAGCTTTATGTCATGGACTAACGAAGAGTGGAGTTGATATAAGAAAGTATTAGATAGTGTTAGCTAAAAATGCGACACGAAAAGAACTCCAATGTAGCTTGAATTACTTACTCTCACGAATTCCCGGGAGTTCTGTGCTGCGATCACCGCATTGAGACAGACCGGAAGTACGGTGGCTAAGGCTAAGCTACTACTGTAATTATTGACGCAACCTAAGCGACAGAAACATACATAGCCCTCCTAATAGGGCATTCGGGCTTATGTTTGGAGGGCAACAAAGCACCAAATGTGCTGCTGGCTCTGGTTCATGCTTAGTACAAGCAGCACCCAACTAGCTAGGCCTCGTTTCGCTAGCTAGGCCTCGTTTCGCTAGCTAGGCCTCGTTTCGCTAGCTAGCCAGCCAGTCAGCATTGTGGCGCGAAACTAACTGCACGACGAATATACACATGCAGACAATTATATTCGTATAGCATAACACGTTAAAATAACTGTTCATCTTCAATAACGTATGGTTAAGTAGCGGAATATTAAACAATTAGACGTACCTAAAGTCCGTCGATCGAGGGTGTAGGTTGAAACCAAACGCCAAGTCAAGCGGGTAGCACATAGAAAACACCAAGTCTACGTCCAGTGTGAACAGTCAACGTCAGTAACGTCATGCTTTGCGCATGCGCGTTACCTCCCTTCAGTGTCTGCCTCCCCTTTATGGGATTTAATAGAATAAACTGTACTAATTGTCTTACATTCAGTTTATATTCAACATATTCACGTTGTGTTTAATTGCTTGAACAAATCCACTTTATATTTGACAGATTTCAGTTATATTATATCTGAAAATATTGCTTCATATTTATGTGGACCAAGAATCAGTGTTTTGAGTGTACAGTATCTTCTAGATATTTTCCATTCTATATTTCTATCATTGACCCCTATTTTGTATGTAGGCTACTCTTAATATTTAAATGTTTTCATCAATAACTAAATAAATATAACTTATTCAACAACTACATTCAATAACGTGCTTTAACCACTAGGAGGTGCGATTTAGACCAGTGGTCTAGTTAATAAAACATAATAATATCGTACATAATATGACTATTCACTTTATTGTGAGTTTAAAACAGAACGGTAAAGGAAAATACAGTTTCAGTCTCTCGATGTGAAGCTTATGCATTGTACCATGAACCTGTATAGACCTGTAACAGTCAACTGCATGAGGAGTTGGAAAGGTAGTTCAGAAAATCAGTAATATCTTTAAAAACTACAAAAAAGTCCCTTTCTCTCAGCTGTGCACCGTTATGGTGTAAATACAGACTATCTACTAATTGGATCAAATATAAAAGTCAGCCGAATTAGTGTTGATACTGCAAGGAGACGTATTGTGTGAAAAGAAATGGAAGATGTTGTTTAATTGTTGATATATTTATGGTTCACGTCACGTATTCAGTTTTGGCGGCATCTCTTCCAGTTTGTCAAAAGGTCTTCTGATCAGGGCTCTATAAATACATATCTAGGGCAGATATGTAATATTTAATGCAGCCGAACCGTGTATTACAATGCCATTATGTGATGACTTTCAAAGAGAAAAGCAAGAACACTCGGAATAAAGTATTATTATTATTATTTTTAATGTTTTCCGATTTCATATCACATAAACACCATATCCCGACGTGCATTGCGGCGTGATTTTAGCCTATCAAAACCTCTGAAAAAAGAAATGTGTCTCTCAGAATCGAAAGAGAAAAACCTATGGGAAAAACACAAAAGCATTGTACACAATTTAAACCAATTAATGTCGTATAATGAACTAGGATAAACTGATGTTTGTTTAGTGGATGAGTAGTGTAGATATCACTGTTAAATCATTTGATCATTGGTTTTATTATGAAAACGGCGAGACCGGAAATACTGTTTTCAACCCGTAACTTTACATGGAAGCTTGCCGCATATACACGTTCTCCTGACGAAATCTCAAATCATCTTCGTAATATCTATCAAACTATAGATCCTACATATCGACTGGACGTGGATTCTAAAAGTACAATATATACTTCTCGCTAGAAATCTAACCATAAAGCGTTTTAATGGCCAAACTATCCTACAATTTAGGATTTTACAGAGAGGGTTATTTGTGAATAAACAACCCTCTGTAACGTTTGCATTCAACGGGAGCACTCGAGGCCGACAATTTTAAAACGTAATTATAGGTCGTATTAAGCGCTTGAACAAACGACATATTTGGTCGTAATAAGGGCTTAAAACAATCGACCCATTTGGTCGTATGAGTTGGAGGACTTGTTGAACTGTTGACATGCAGTTATAAGTGACTTTAAGAAAAGAGCATAATTGATATTTGTGTCATAAGTTTTGTTCACAATAGATCTTTAATTTTGAGTAAATAGCAAGTTAGAAACTGCTATACTTTCTTTACAGTATGTTTAGACATTTTGAATGTTTAAAATGTTTACATTTGAAGACTGTACGTTCCAGAAGCTTTATAATTAAGAAATGTGTTATACTGAGCTGTTTGGAAAGGGGATGTAATGATAGGTGTTTATGCCTCGTTACAAAGCATATATGTTACCACTATTATACTGTTTTTCATCAATATATCACAGGTCTCAGATATATACAGAGCCTGTCTCTGATTGGTTGAAACACCAAACAGATCATTGCAGCATTACCCATAATCCCCTCTGTTTCAGCCCTGTTTCCAAAGTGGGGGGGGGGTACCTTGGTTGCTGATTGGCTAATGGTTACAAAAGACAAAAAATCGCCATGACATCACAAAGTGGCCAAAATTTGATCAGCTCATTTTCAAACAGGTTTTTATAGAAATTGATCAAAAAGAGAGAGAATCTTTGTTCAGAGTCTCTTTCCACAGAGGGGACACATGTTGATGTAGAAGAGACATGAAGAAGAGGGGACACATGTTGATGTAGAAGAGACATGAAGAAGAGGGGACACGTGTTGATGTAGAAGAGACATGAAGAAGAGGGGACACATGTTGATGTAGAAGAGACATGAAGAAGAGGGGACACATGTTGATGTAGAAGAGACATGAAGAAGAGGGGACACATGTTGATGTAGAAGAGACATGAAGAAGAGGGGACACATGTTGATGTAGAAGAGACATGAAGAAGAGGGGACACATGTTGATGTAGAAGAGACATGAAGAAGAGGGGACACATGTTGATGTAGAAGAGACATGGAGAAGAGGGGACACATATTGATGTAGAAGAGACATGAAGAAGAGGGGACACGTGTTGATGTAGAAGAGACATGAAGAAGAGGGGACACGTGTTGATGTAGAAGAGACATGAAGAAGAGGGGACACGTGTTGATGTAGAAGAGACATGAAGAAGAGGGGACACGTGTTGATGTAGAAGAGACATGATGAAGAGGGGACACGTGTTGATGTAGAAGAGACATGAAGAAGAGGGGACACGTGTTGATGTAGAAGAGACATGAAGAAGAGGGGACACGTGTTGATGTAGAGGAGACATGAAGAAGAGGGGACACGTGTTGATGTAGAAGAGACATGAAGAAGAGGGGACACATGTTGATGTAGAAGAGACATGAAGAAGAGGGGACACATGTTGATGTAGAAGAGACATGAAGAAGAGGGGACACATGTTGATGTAGAAGAGACATGAAGAAGAGGGGACACATGTTGATGTAGAAGAGACATGAAGAAGAGGGGACACATGTTGATGTAGAGGAGACATGAAGAAGAGGGGACACATGTTGATGTAGAAGAGACATGAAGAAGAGGGGACACATGTTGATGTAGAGGAAACATGAAGAAGAGGGGACACATGTTGATGTAGAAGAGACGTGAAGAAGAGGGGACACATGTTGATGGCAGAAGACACTACACTACCCAGAATCCCCAGCTATTGTTTGGACTACACCATGTGTTCTGTTTGACAAACCCCGTTTTTTTTTCACCATTCATTCCAATGGCTGGCGTCCATGTCACGTGATCTTCAAATTTCTCCCTGCAGAAAAAGAAAACATGGCCGAACTTCGTTTTATTCTCGGTGGAAAATGCCTATTTTAAAGTTAGTTTGGCCATTAAAATGCGTTTTGATGTCATTTTATGCGAGAAATATGAGTTGTTATTTTAGATTATGTGTGCAGTGGATGTACATGATCTTTAGTTTGCTAGTTATTACGAAGATTACTTCAGGAAATCGCGACGTTTTCATTGTTACCAAGGTGGTTGCTAGGGACGCTGCTATCGATATTATTTCTGTTATGTTGTGTAACTGTTTAATGGTGTTATCTTTATTGCTACCCCCTTCCCCGTCAATGTATAGTGTTGGTCCACAGCGCAAACATATTAGTTTAACAAAATCCGCATCTAAAGATAGCCTACGTTATTTCCCCCTGTGCAATTCCAGTCTCACATCTCACAGCACATCGTCATTAACAAATACCGGAAACAGACCGAAAACATTTAAAAAAAAATGATAATACTTTATTCCGAGTGTGCTTGCTTTTCTCTTTGAAAGTCATCACATAACGGCATTGTAATACACGGTTCGGCTGCATTAAATATTACATATCTGCCGTAGTTCTGTATTTATAGAGCCCTGATGAGAAGAATTCTAGACAAACATGAGGAACTGAAAACGTGACGTGGATCATACATATATCAGCAATTAAACAACATCTTACATTTCTTTTCACACAATGCGTCTCCTTGCAGTATCAACACTAATTCGGCTGACTTTTATATTTGATCCAATTGGTAGATAGGCTGTATTTACACCATAAAGGTGCACAGCTGATATAAAGGGACACCTAGTGGTTAAAGCATGTTATTGCATTTCATTATTTTTATTATTAGATATTAATAGAATCCCTATAAAGTATATTCATTACTCGTTATTCTCTACAAATAGTTAATTAAAGACTGTATATAATGACTATTTTGCACATCCCGTTCAAGATTACAATATTTTCTAAGGTTTATTGACATATCATATAGGCCTACACAACTATGGTGTAGTTCTGCACTGAATGAAAAACTTGGGTTGCAGGTTCCTCAATAGTGCATTACAAGACATCTATCAATATGTGTGCATACCTCCAGCAATGTGAACTATGTTGAAGCACTTATTTTAACTGATATTATATATGTATTATACTCTTATAAGATGTATGTAGATATTTCATCTCCGGCCTTGTCAGGTATTGAACAATCAATAAATAAAGAACACAGAATTGTTAAATATAAAACACAGAATTTGTGTGATTATACTAAATCATTTACAAATAAACACAACTGCATATTTACAACTGTTACACATGCGGATGTAACGCAAATGTTCCAACTTGGGATCAATAAAGTATATATTATCTTAAGCTGATCGATGGCTACTGCCATATTTGCAAAATTTGCCTCTGAACCTTGACAAGTGCATGTTTCAGGCTTATCAATTAATTATAATGTAATGTAATGTTATCAATGAACAAGAGGAGGGGTCACACACATAAGACCAGCTGTTAAATAAAGCTCTTCTGACCTTAGCTGGCATGTGTCTATATATATTAATACTGCCCATAACGTGCACAAGCAATTTTCACCCATTTATTAATTATATGTTTTAAATGTGATTGTTTCCTGTCCCCTAAACCTCCAGGGATGTACACAGTTTAATACTGGCAACTTCTTATTATGGGAAATACGAAAACGTCTTTTAAAACTACAACTCCCAGTAGAGACGTGCCATAGAGAACATCTTGCGAAACAGAATAGCCAGCATGTGTAGTTCTGGGGACGGGGTGGGGGAGGGGGGGACGCGGTGGACCCGTTCAAATCCAGTTTTGGACAGTCTGCCGTGGTTCCATCCCATTTCAAGTGCTGTTCGAGAATCGGCTAACCCTCGGAGCACACTCTCCAATCACAGAGCTTGAGGACTATCACGGGGTTTGTCAAACAGAGCACATGGTGTAGTCCAAACGATAGCTGGGGATTCTGGGTAGTGTAGTGTCTTCTGCCATCCTTTACTCAGAACAAATATTTGTTTCTCCGAATCGAAGGGGAAAAATACAAAAGAATTGCACACAATTTAAACCAATCAATGTTGTGTAATTAACAAGGATAATCTGGTGTTTTTGAGTCGATGAGTAGTGCAGATATCACTGTAAAATCAATCGACAGTAAGAGGAATACTTACATCCGGGTGTACAATTCTCCGTTATCCAATGGGAATGGACGCTCACATTGCCTTTAAGGTCAGCCGACACAAACGAATCCCGCCGCAGATGGGAATACATTGCAATCAGTTGAAAGCTATTTGCGTCCCTTTATGACGCTGAAGGAGCCTAGGAGCGTCACAACTGGACGCCACGGACACTGACCAAACGTCGCTCCTGGACGCTTAGGGAGTGAGAGTGTGTTGGAAGGACAGATGAGTTCTGTACCGAGCGGTAGCGGTGCCGGCTGAGGAGCCAAGTAGGCCGTCTGGTTCTGATAGCGATGGAGTAGCGGGAGAGGAAAAACAGACAGGAGGGACATTATCTGTTGGAAGAGATGGAGAGGACGACGAGGACTTGCTACGTGGAGGGGAGCCAACGGCAACCGGACAAATACATGAGGGAGGCCCGATACGTCACTCATCTGGAGGAGAGGACCAGGCGCGCGCAGAGCAGAGTGGAGAAGTGCGATCACAGAGCCTGCCGAGGAAATGACTTTGATTTGTTGTTTAAATAGGGGGCCCCACATACACTCAGATACAAAAAACAAATATTAATATCTCCCCCCCTTGCAGACGCTGAGTCTCAAGCTATCAGACTATTTGGCCGATTACCACATCTGGATATCTTTGTACAGCTGCCCCTGCCCGCGTTCACACACACTCAGAGCCTGTGTGTGAGCCTGCTGCTTCTGCTGGGATATGCATGTGTCAGCACACTGATCACATCTTCAATGGGTGACCAGGTTTGTTAACAAAACCTATAAAGTTAATATTTAGAGCCCCAAGAGTGTCCAAAACATTTTAACGCAGATCCGTTGTTTGCCGTTGCCCTTCCAGTTTGGCTGTGTAGAAGCAACAGCTGTTTCTGTGCGGACAGGACTTCTGAGTGTGTGTGTGTGTGTGTGTGTGTGTGTGTGTGTGTGTGTGTGTGTGTGTGTGTGTGTGTGTGTGTGTGTGTGTGTGTGTGTGTGTGTGTGTGTGTGTGTGTGTGTGGGGTGTTGCCAGCAGCAACACACTATTTGGTATCTGTTTGGCTCCAAATACCAGAGGTGGGACCAAGTCATTGTTTTGCAAGTCCGAGTCAAGTCTCAAGTCTTTGCGCTCAAGTCCGAGTCAAGTCTCAAGTCAGGTTGGGCAAGTTCAAGTCAAGTCCAAGTCCTAAACGTTGACAAAACGAGTCATAAACAAGTCATGTGTTTTTCACCAAATGTAATGACATTGATCAACAGAATAATACTTAATAATCAAATTGCTCTTTTTTAGTCACATTAATAATTTAATAATCAATTTTCTCTCTGCTGGTAAAGTAACACGTTTTTTTCTATTTTAAGAGGGATCAGTAAGGTAAGGCTACCGTGACGGTTTGATTCAGAAGGAGTTTAATGTATAAGATCCCTGATGTTGAGGTAACCAGAATGCGTATTTCCACTGTGTACAACATGTTATAAGGGACCCACAATCCATCTTTATGCAAGGGATAATGTGCAGCCAGGCGGTCTCTATGGGGAAGAGAACACCTGCATCTAGATCCCTCTGCAGGTGCTACTTTAACTATATTTTGATGCTAATACTTTTGTACTTTTACTTGTAACATTTTGAATGCAGGACTTTTTATTGTAACCGAGTATTCCTACACTCTGGTACTTTTGTACTCAAGTACAAGATCTGAACTTCTCCCACCTCTGACAGTAAATCCTGAGTGGTTACCAAAATAAAGGTAACCAAAAAAGGTTATTTTAATTTTACAAATCCTGCACTCAGCTTTGCTTTCTCCAATATCACTGAAATGCAGCCAGATGCTGCTTCTTTTTTCGGTTTTCGCTAATTTCTTGACTTTTTCCGACGCACTTGCATTTAAATCCGTCGCTCTGAGCAGCTGGCCTGTACCACTACACCTGCTGTGCCCCCCACCCTTCTTTCACATAATGGTATGATCCTAGTGTATCCTCGCATATGATTGGCCGCATGGTGGCCCAGCTAAATAAAGTCCCGCCCCTGCCTGCAAGGATTCTCAGCAAGAGTAGGAGCGGCTGAAGATTCTGCTCTCCCCAACGGGAGTCTGCTTTTCTAGCGGCAGCTCGCGATCGGCGTGTTGGAGACCCCTGAATTAAATGATTCAAGTCACCTCAAGCCAGAAGGCTCAAGTCCAAGTCAAGTCCCGAGTCATTGGTGTTCAAGTCCAAGTCGAGTCGCAAGTGTTTTGTGATTTTGTCAAGTCGAGTCTCAAGTCATCAAATTGGTGACTCGAGTCTGATTCGAGTCCAAGTCATGTGACTCGAGTCCACACCTCTGCCAAATACCAAACAGATCATTGCAGCATCCCATGATCCCCTCTGTAGCGGCCAAAATCATATATAACTAAAACAGATAACTTAACAGCCGCTGAGGCACTAGTTAGCGGATCTTACGCAGGGCAATGATCCAGGTCCAGACAAGATTCTCCGTTGTGCATTTATTATGATCCAATATCATTGACAATGAACAGGTTTCCTATGGTTGGTTCCTTTAAGCCGTTCCTATGACTTTCCTTTCTTGTGGTTGGAAAAACCCTGGTAAAAAAACCGTTTGCCTACTAGTGCTCTGGCTCCCACAACCCACCTGTCTCCAATATATACAATTACACCAGGTGCTCTAATCACCCAGTGCCCAAAACATGCCTTCAAAATAAAAGCATAGAAACTACTTTAACTTATGACGCTAATTAAGAATACATATAAATGATAATAATAAACACTATAAACAGCAAGAACATAAATGTTTAAACTATTAAATAATATAAAGAGATATATAGCTCCAACACCCTCTCAACACACTCTCACTCCCTAAGCGTCCAATAGAGACGTTTGGTCAGTGTCCGTGGCGTCCAATTGTGACGCTCCTAGGCTCCTTCAGCGTCATAAAGGGACGCAAATAGCTTTCAACTGATTGCAATGTATTCCCATCTGCGTCGGGATTTGACGCTCATGGAAGCACGGCATTCATTTATGCCGGCTGCCCTTAAAGGCAATGTGAGCATCCATTCCCATTGGATAACGGAGAATTTTACACCCGGAAGTAAGTACTCCTCTTACTGTCGATTGATTTTACAGTGATATCTGCACTACTCATCGACTAAAAAACACCAGATTATCCTTGTTAATTACACAACATTGATTGGTTTAAATTGTGTACAATGCTTTTGTATTTTTCCCCTTCGATTCGGAGAAACAAATATGTTTTCTGAGTAAAGGATGGCAGAAGACACTACACTACCCAGAATCCCCAGCTATCGTTTGGCCTACACCATGTGCTCTGTTTGACAAACCCCGTTTTTTTTCACCATTCATTCCGATGGCTGGCGTCTATGTCACGTGATCTTCAAATGTCTCCCTGCAGAAAAAGAAAACATGGCCGAAATTCGTTTTATTCTCGGTGGAAAATGCCTATTTTAAAGTTAGTTTGGCCATTAAAATGCGTTTTGATGTCATTTGATGCGAGAAATATGAGTTGTTATTTTAGATTATGTGTGCAGTGGATGTACATGATCTTTAGTTTGCTAGTTATTACGAAGATTACTTCAGGAAATCGCGACGTTTTCATTGTTACCAAGGTGGTTGCTAGGGACGCTGCTATCGATATTATTTCTGTTATGTTGTGTAACTGTTTAATGGTGTTATCTTTATTGCTACCCCCTTCCCCGTCAATGTATAGTGTTGGTCCACAGCCTAAACATATTAGTTTAACAAAATCCGCATCTAAAGATAGCCTACGTTATTTCCCCCTGTGCAATTCCAGTTTCACATCTCAGAGCACACCGTCATTAACAAATACCGGAAACAGACCGAAATAATAATAATACCTTATTCCGAGTGTGCTTGCTTTTCTCTTTGAAAGTCATCACATAACGGCATTGTAATACACGGTTCGGCTGCACTACATATTACATATCTGCCGTAGTTCTGTATTTATAGAGCCCTGATGAGAAGACAAACATGAGGAACTGAAAACGTGACGTGGATCATACATATATCAGCCATTAAACAACATCTTACATTTCTTTTCACACAATGCGTCTCCTTGCCGTATCAACACTAATTCGGCTCACTTTTATATTTGATCCAATTGGTAGATAGGCTGTATTTACACCATAACGGTGCACAGCTGATATAAAGGTACACCTGGTGGTTAAAGCATGTTATTGAATTTCAATATTTTTATTATTAGATATTAATACGATCCCTATAAAGTATATTCATTACTCGTTATTCTCTACTAATTGTTAATTAAAGACTGTATATAATGACTATTTTGCACATCCCTTTCAAGATTTCATGATTTTCTAAGGTTTATTGACAGATCATATAGGCCTACACAACTATGGTGTAGTTCTGCACTGAATGAAAAACTTGGGTTGCAGGTTCCTCAATAGTGCATTACAAGACATCTATCAATATTTGTGCATACCTCCAGCAATGTGAACTATGTTGAAGCACTTATTTTAACTGATATTATACATAATGTATTATACTCTTATAGATGTATGTAGATATTTCATCTCCGGCCTTGTCAGGTATTGAACAATCAATAAATAAAGAACACAGAATTGTTGAATATAAAACACAGAATTTGTGTGATTATACTAAATGATTTTCAAATAAACACAACTGCATATTTAACTGTTACACATGCTGATGTAACGCAAATGTTCCAACTTGGGATCAATAAAGTATATCTTATCTTAAGCTGATCGATGGCTACTGCCATATTTGCACAATGTGCCTCTGAACCTTGACAAGTGCATGTTTCAGGCTTATCAATTAATGTAATGTAATGTTATCACAGGGGTCACAGACATAAGACCAGCTGTTAAATAAAGCTCTTCTGACCTTAGCTGGCATGTGGGTATATATATTAATACTGCCCATAATGGGCACAAGCAATTTTCACCCATTTATTAATTATATGTTTTAAATGTGATTGTTTCCTGTCCCCTAAACCTCCAGGGATGTACACAGTTTAATACTGGCAACTTCTTATTATGGGAAATACGAAAACGTCTTTTAAAACTACAACTCCCAGTAGAGACGTGCCATAGAGAACATGTTGCGAAACAGAATAGCCAGCAAGTGTAGTTCTGGGGACGGGGTGGGGGAGGGGGGACGCGGTGGACCCGTTCAAATCCAGTTTTGGACAGTCTGCCGTGGTTCCATCCCATTTCAAGTGCTGTTCGAGAATCGGCTTAACCCTCGGAGCACACTCTCCAATCACAGAGCTTGAGGCCTATCACGGGGTTTGTCAAGAGCACATGGTGTAGTCCAAACGATAGCTGGGGATTCTGGGTAGTGTAGTGTCTTCTGCCATCCTTTACTCCTGGGAATGGACGCTCACATTACCTTTAAGGGCAGCCGACATAAACGAATGCCGTGCTTCCATGAGCGTCAAATCCCGACGCAGATGGGAATACATTGCAATCAGTTGAAAGCTATTTGCGTCCCTTTATGACGCTGAAGGAGCCTAGGAGCGTCACAATTGGACGCCACGGACACTGACCAAACGTCGCTATTGGACGCTTAGGGAGTGAGAGTGTGTTGGTTTCAGCCCTGTTTCTAAAGTGTGATGGAGAAGATAGCACTTCTCCGCGCCGATCCCATGAGTTTGCTTCAAAAGAAGGAACACTCAAAACAACCAGGACGAGGGTTAAACAATAATCTGTTTTAATTATAAAAGGTAATAATGCAATACAATATAATACATTACCATACCATACAAAGCCATATCATATCATATCCGTAATGTAAGGAGTATGCCTACTCCTGCCCTGATTCACGTGCTGCAAGACCCTCCGGTCTGAGCAGTGCGAGAAGAGAGAGCGGACAAAAGGCTGAACAGATTCTTTCATACCAACACAAACAGGAAGGGGTGGGGTCAAACTGGTCCTCTTTTCAGGTCATCTCATTGGGAGATGCAAACGTGAACGCGTGCCAGCAGAGAACCAAATAGTTTCAGTTTGAAGCAAAACAAACACCTCTGGCATTCACTGTCTCATATTTCTGCAGCCTCCACACACACATCCCCCCACATTCCAGAGACCTCAGTTGTGTCTTAAAGGATATTTCCTTGCTCACAAAGATAACACAAAGATTTCATCTCTCATATCTCCAACTTCTGGTTACACAGACTGCTTATTATTAATACAAAGTAATTAAACCCACACATATACTATTCAAGATATGTAGACTTCCCTGAAACATGACATGCTAGAGATCTTAAGCAGAATATACTCTCATCCACCTAGCCCCCTGTCCTGCATACCTACACCTCCCCCACAGAGCAATAAAACCCTGTTTACTCCAACCAGCCCAGAATGTTTATAGCCATTTTATTCCTCACATTTATGAAAGGATAAAACAAAGAAATCAATATAAAACACAAACACAGGTATTGTTTGAACAGTATTCACTTAACTGCTACTATTGATAATTACCAGAGAAACTCAAGGGACCTCTTTTAATATCTGGAAATTGCAACAAGACTTTCTGCCATTTCAAATGTAACACACTTCTTAAATATCAGTTGATAATAATCTTCAAGGTATGCACAAATATTGATAGATGTCTTGTAATGCACTATTGAGGAACCTGAGACCCACGTTTTTCATTCAGTGTAGAACTACACCATAGTTGTGTAGGCCTATATGATATGTCAAGAAACCTTAGAAAATCTTGAAATTTTGAAAGGGATGTGCAAAATAGTCATTATATACAGTCTTTAATGAATTATTAGTAGAGAATAACGAGTAATGAATATACTTTATAGGGATCCTATTAATATCTAATAATAAAAATAATGAAATTCAATAACATGCTTTAACCACTAGGTGTACCTTTATATCAGCTGTGCACCTTTATGGTGTAAATACAGCCTATCTACCAATTGGATCAAATATAAAAGTGAGCCGAATTAGTGTTGATACTGCAAGGAGACGTATTGTGTGAAAAGAAATGTAAGATGTTGTTTAATGGCTGATATATTTATGATCCACGTCACGTTTTCAGTTCCTCATGTTTGTCTAGAATTCTTCTCATCAGGGCTCTATAAATACAGAACTACGGCAGATATGTAATATTTAATGCAGCCGAACCGTGTATTACAATGCCGTTATGTAATGACTTTCAAAGAGGAAAGCAAGCACACTCGGAATAAAGTATTATTATTATTATTATTTTTAAATGTTTTCGGTCTGTTTCCGGTATTTGTTAATGACGATGTGATGTGAGATGTGAGACTGGAATTGCACAGGGGAAAATAACGTAGGCTATCTTTAGATGCAGATTTTGTTAAACTAATATGTTTGCGCTGTGGACCAACACTATACATTGACGGGGAAGGGGGTAGCAATAAAGATAACACCATTAAACAGTTACACAACATAACAGAAATAATATCGATAGCAGCGTCCCTAGCAACCACCTTGGTAACAATGAAAACATCGCGATTTCCTGAAGTAATCTTCGTAATAACTAGCAAACTAAAGATCATGTACATCCACTGCACACATAATCTAAAATAACAACTCATATTTCTCGCATAAAATGACATCAAAACGCATTTTAATGGCCAAACTAACTTTAAAATAGGCCATGATGAAAAAGAAAACATGGCCGAACTTCGTTTTATTCTCGGTGGAAAATCACCGAGAATAAAACGAAGTTCGGCCATGTTTTCTTTTTCTGCAGGGAGAAATTTGAAGATCACGTGACATAGACGCCAGCCATTGGAATGAATGGTGAAAAAAACGGGGTTTGTCAAACAGAGCACATGGTGTAGTCCAAACGATAGCTGGGGATTCTGGGTAGTGTAGTGTCTTCTGCCATCCTTTACTCAGAAAAAATATTTATTTGTTTCTCAGAATCGAAGGGGAAAAATACAAAAGCATTGCACACAATTTAAACCAATCAATGTTGTGTAATTAACAAGGATAATCTGGTGTTTTTTAGTCGATGAGTAGTGCAGATATCACTGTAAAATCAATCGACAGTAAGAGGAGTACTTACTTCCGGGTGTACAATTCTCCGTTATCCAATGGGAATGGACACTCACATTGCCTTTAAGGGCAGCCGACACAATCGAATGCCGTGCTTCCATGTGCGTCAAATCCCGCCGCAGATGGGAATACATTGCAATCAGTTGAAAGCTATTTGCGTCCCTTTATGACGCTGAAGGAGCCTAGGAGCGTCACAATTGGACGCCACGGACACTGACCAAACGTTGCTCCTGGACGCTTAGGGAGTGAGAGTGTGTTGAACTCGCCTGTCCAGTGGGGTAAGGCGCTCATTTTGCAGCTCATGGTTTCAAAACAGAGATTGGCTGGAATATTCATGTGAAAAAGATGCCATCTTCTGCTATGCATGTCGACATTTCGGTTCAAGTAAGTCAGATGCCTTCACCACAACTGGCTGCAGCAACTGGCGCCATGCTCTTGTACGTGATAAGGGACTGGGAAGGCATGAATCAAGCAAAGAGCACATAGATACATAGACCTCTTCATTTTGCTCTCAAAGTTCACCAGATTGATGCTTTTAACTTCAATATTTAAAAAATAATCTTCCCGGGGGAGCATGCCCCCGGACCCCCCTAGAGAAGGTGAGGACCCTCCGGGAGGTCAGGACCCCCTAGGGTGCTAGGTCCACTCCCCACTTATAAAAATAGCACTTTACCACTGCACCCTCTCTAATCTCAGATGCACCCTGAGTAATTTTGTTCTGGAACCGGGCCTGCTTCTATCAACATGTGTCCCCTCTTCTTCACGTCTCTTCTACATTAACATGTGTCCCCTCTTCTTCATGTCTCTTCTACATCAACATGTGTCCCCTCTTCTTCATGTCTCTTCTCCATCAGCATGTGTCCCCTCTTCTTCATGTCTCTTCTACATCAACATGTGTCCCCTCTTCTTCATGTCTCTTCTACATCAACATGTGTCCCCTCTTCTTCACGTCTCTTCTACATCAACATGTGTCCCCTCTTCTTCATGTCTCTTCTACATCAGCATGTGTCCCCTCTTCTTCATGTCTCCTCTATACATCAACATGTGTCCCCTCTTCTTCATGTCTCTTCTACATCAACATGTGTCCCCTCTTCTTCATGTCTCTTCTACATCAACATGTGTCCCCTCTTCTTCATGTCTCTTCTACATCAACATGTGTCAAATTTTGGCCACTTTATGATGTCATGACGATTTTTTGTCTTGTGTAACCATTAGCCAATCAGCAACCAAGGTAACCCCCCCCCCCCCCCCACACACACCTTATCACCTGAATCTCCTCTAGAGCACCATTGAGTTCTTTGTAACCAAATGTCTCTCAGAGGGGCGTGGGGAGGGGCTCCTTATTTTCATCTAAAGTAACAGACAGAGAATCAGCACTTTCGAAACAGGGCTGAAACAGAGGGGATTATGGGTAATGCTGCAATGATCTGTTTGTTGTTTCAACCAATCAGAGACAGGCTCTGTATATATCTGAGACCTGTGATATATTGATGAAAAACAGTATAATAGTGGTAACATATATGCTTTGTAACAAGGCATAAACACCTATCATTACATCCCCTTTCCAAACAGGTCAGTATAACACATTTCTTAATTATAAAGCTTCTGGAACGTACAGTCTTCAAATGTAAACATTTTAAACATTCAAAATGTCTAAACATACTGTAAAGAAAGTATAGCCGTTTTTAACTTGATATTTACTCAAAATAAAAGATCTATTGTGAACAAAACTTATGACACAAATATCAAATATCAACCATGCTCTTTTCTTAAAGTCACTTATAACTGCATGTCAACAGTTAGTCCAAAGTTAGCCATGGAGTGCCACAGGGCTCAGTGCTCGGACCTATTTTGTTCACATTATATATGCTTCCATTAGGCAATATTATAAGGAATCATTCTGTAAACTTTCATTGTTATGCGGATGATACTCAACTATATTTATCAATCAAGCCTGATGAAATTAATCATCTAAATAAAATTCAAGACTGCCTTAAGGACTTAAAAACGTGGATGACCTTAAACTTTTTAATGTTAAACACGACCAAAACTGATTATGTTATTGTACTTGGCCCGAAGAATCTACGAAACAAATTATCTAAAGATATACTAACTATGGATGGCATTCATTTGGCCTCCAGTGAGACTGTAAGGAATCTTGGTGTTATATTTGATCAGGATTTATCCTTTAACGCCCACATAAAATCAATTTCAAGGACCGCCTACTTCCATCTACGTAACATTGCAAAAATCAGGAATATCTTGCCTCAAAACGATGCAGAGAAACTAGTCCATGCATTTGTTACTTCTAGACTGGATTATTGTAACTCTTTATTATCAGGGAGTACCAAGAAGTCAGTCAAGTCGCTTCAGCTGATTCAAAATGCTGCAGCTCGTGTACTAACCAGAGTTAGGAAAAGGGACCACATTACTCCTGTTCTGGCTGCCTTACACTGGCTCCCTATAGAACACAGGATAGAATTTAAAATTCTTCTTCTCACCTACAAAGCCCTTAATGGGCAGGCGCCATCTTACCTTAAAGAACTCATTATACCCTACTGTCCTACTAGGGCATTGCGTTCCAAGAATGCAGGGTTGTTGGTTGTTCCTAGAATCTCTAAAAGTACAATGGGAGCCAGAGCCTTTTCTTATCAAGCTCCACATTTGTGGAATCAGCTTCCAGTTTGTGTTCGGGCGGCAGACAGCCTATCCGTTTTTAAGAGTGCGCTTAAGACCTTCCTTTTTGATAAAGCTTATAGTTAGGGCTGATTAGATTCAGCCCCTAGTTTTGCTGATATAGGCTTAGTTTGTCGGGGGACATCTTACTTCTTCCTTCTCTCTGTCTGTACCTGTGTACTCTCATGTTCCGATTAACCCAGCTTCCCCACATTTCTTTCTTTTTGGTGTCTATATACGCCGGGATCCGGAGTCATGGATGATCCTGCGGTCCTGTGTCCTGGATCGCGAGCGCTGGATCTCGAGTCGTGGCTGTGGTCCTGGATCATCGGTCCTGGATGGATATCCTCGTGGATTCATCTTCCTATTATACACACATGCATTTCCAAACATTTGGACTACCTATGTTGCAAATGTATTATCTTTTCAATTTACACACGGCATCTATTGCACGTCTGTCCGTCCTGGGAGAGGGATCCCTCCTCTGTTGCTCTCCCTGAGGTTTCTCCCATGTTCCCTTTAAACTGGGTTTTCTTTGGAAGTTTTTCCTTGTGCGATGTGAGGGTCTAAGGACAGAGGGTGTCGTATTGTCATACTGATATTCTGTACACACTGTGAAGACCACTGAGACAAATGTAACATTTGTGATATTGGGCTATATAAATAAACATTGATTGATTGATTGATTGATTGATTGATTGATTGATTGATTGATTGATGTCTGTTCTATATCGCCTGTTAAACCTGTTAAACCGGAAGTGTCATCATCAGCATATAAACATTACAGACAGTACAACACACGATTGATTGATTGATTGAACGAACAGTTTATTGTTCTATAAGTCTGTCAGGCGGTTTTCTATGTCTTGTGGATTTTCTCAGATTTGGTGCTTCAGTTACTGGGGACGGCGAAGGAGGCTCACTATGTTGCAAGTCTGGTGTCTCCTCAACTCCCTGTTCAGACTCAGTCTCCTGACCAACTTCCTCAATGTTCTCCTGAGTCTTCAACAGACGCTTCCTGTTTCTGTATCATTACAAGACATGTTCTGTATCTGAGACCTGACAAACAGTATAATAGGGGACCTTTAAATAACGTTTAAACCCTGAGCTTTGAACACTTTAACAGCTCATATGAAATCAACACATTTTTAAAAAACAACAAAAACAAAACAATGTAATTGAACCCCAAAATAAAAGAACAATCTACACAAACATATTCTATTGTTGTTGTATTTATTCAATTCAAAGTTGTTTAAATCACAAACAGAACAGATAGCGGTACTTTAGTAACCAACATGTCTAGAGTAATTAATATATACTGTATACGTTTACACAGTGAGGCACACACAGAATACATTTAATTAACATTTTATTTTAAAATCAAGTCTAAATACAACTAAAAAACACTAAATATGAAAATGGGAAGAGAGGGTGATGTAGGAAGGAAGAGGTGAGGGACATGGAGGAGAGAGTTTGGGGTGAAGGGAGGGGGAGTATGGAGGAAGGAGGTAAAGGATGGAGGGTGAGGTAGCAGGAAGTAGGTACAGTTAAAGGGGGAGGGACTTAAAGTGAGTTTTTTTACATCCATTATACAGATTGCGGGAAAACCTGAGCTCCAGGAGAAAACCCTGAGTATGAAAATGGGAAGGCAGGAGGGGGTGAGGTAGGAGGAAGGAGGTGAGAGGAGGGAAAGAGGAGAGGAAAAGGCAGCTACTGACGTCCGGCCTCCTCCTTCTCCTCTTTCTCCCCCTTTGCTTTCTTTCTCATCTCCTTCTCTTGCATCTTGCGTAGCATTTTCTGCAACACGACGTCCCTTTCCTCAGTCGCCCTCCTGTGAGCGAAGAATCCTCTGCTCTTATTCTTCATGTGAAGACACAGGTCCTCCAGAAGTGTCTTCTCGTCCTCCATTTTCATCTCTTTAGTCTCCCAGCTCAGTCGCGTCTGAGCGAGGTCGTCCCTCTCCTCCTTCGCCTCCTTCAGTCGAGTCTCCATCAGATGAACCGTGGCCTCCCAGCTCTGGTGTTTCTGGCTCAGGTCTTTGGAGCACTTCTCCTTCTGCTCCTTCATCTCCTCCTCAAGCTGCTGGACTTTTGTCTCCCAGCTCAGGTTGCTCTCATCCTCTGCCTGGTGTAACTGAGCCTGAATGTCTTTGAGTTCAGTCGCCTGGCTCTGAAGTGTCTGAGCCAGGTCTTCCTTCTCCTGAGTGACCTCTTTTATTTCGGTCTCCATGGAACTGGCCTTGGTCTCCCAGCTCTGGTGTCGTTCGGAGAACTCTTCCCGCTGCACCTCCATGTCCTTCTCAAACTGCTTCACCAGCCTGACATTCAGTGTGACGTCCATCTCCAAGCTGCGGTTCTCCTCAGCCAGCTTCTTCTTGGATTCCTCCACCTGTTTTAATGTCGTCTCCATCTCTCTCCTCTCGCCCTCCAGCTGATGTTTCTCACTCTCCCAGCTCAGCTGTTCCTCGGCAAGGTCTTTGGAGAACTTGTCCTCCTTCTCTCTCATCTGGTCTTTCAGCTGTTTGACATCCGTCTCCCAGCTTGTGTTCTTCTTTGCCAGATCCTCGTTCTCCTTCTCCACCTCTTTTAGTGTGGCCTCCACCTGTTTGAGCTCAGTCTCGCAGCTCAGGTTCTTCTTAGCCAGATCCTCGTTCTCCTTCTCCACCTCTTTTAGTGTGGCCTCCACCTGTTTGAGCTCAGTCTCGCAGCTCAGGTTCTTCTTAGCCAGATCCTCGTTCTCCTTCTCCACCTCTTTTAGCTTGGCCTCCATCGGTTGTTGGTCTTCAGAGTTCTTTTCTCCCTGCTTTTCCAACTGGAGCACCAGCTGGTGGACTTCCTTCTCCAAGGTGTGGATTCTAAAGGTCTGCTGACTGTTGTGCTTCATCACCCCTTTCACTTTCCATTCCAGCTTTTGTTTTTCCGTCTCCAAGGTGTGGTTTCTAGCGGCCTGGTGGTTGTTCTCGTCCACTACATGCTTCATGCCTTGTTTTCCACTCTCCCAGCTCTGTTGTTTCTCAGCCAGGTCCTTGGTGGACTTCTCCTGGCTCTGAAGGAGTTCTTCCTCTCTTCTTTTCAGCAGGTTTATGGTCACCAGGTTCTCGTCCAGCTGCTGCTTGTGGCGAGCCTCTTTAGCTTCCATCTCCTCCTCCAGAGCGCCGTATCTTTCCTCCAGAGCGTCGTATCTTTCCTCCAGAGCGCCGTATCTTTCCTCACAGACTGTCACACACTCAAAGAGTTCATCTCCTCTCATCACGAGCAGTTTGACGGTCTCTGCGTCAAACTGCAGCAGACTCTCATCGTGCTGGCTGTGGGATGTCTCCTTGCTGCTCTGGTCTGACTTTGTTCTATCCATGGCGCTGTCTGTGGACTTGTGTTGTGCGTAGGAATAGAAATCTCTGTGTCTACGTGATACGTGTTTTGTCTGGAAAACTGTGAAGTTAGTTTGCTCTGACTGAATACGTGTACCACTCGCCGCTCTGAACTGAAGAACTGAAGAATGCCTGCACTTCAGAGCTCTCGCCTCGTCAACTTGAAGGCCATCTGTGATGTCATGATGAGGTCATCGATTCTACTCTCATCTGTGATGTGAATATGTCATTCCGTTAAGGTCACATGTGATTCCATTAAGGTCACATGTGATTCCTTTAAGGTCACATGTGATTCCATTAAGGTCACATGTGATTTCGTAGTAAAATGCAATTAATTTGTCCCACTTTATGACTTTATGAATGAATGTTGTGCTTTAAGGTCTTTACAGTTACACAATGCAAACATTTAATTTGTTTTAATTGTTCCTGATGTTGTTTTGAGTCAAAGTCACATGCTTCTTTGTAAGCACACATGTCTTTTCTGTCTTTATTAATATAAAATATATAATTATTTATTATAAGTGCATTATTTGTGTGTTTGTTTCTACTTAGACACTTAAAAAAACACTGACATTATATACAGATCAGTTGATTTTAATTGATTTTTGATTTCACTAAATATAATCGTGTTTGAAGCAATATCACTATATCCCACTATGTGGTTTACATCGTTGTGGTACACCAGGCGTCTGAAGGATGATGCTCCAATATTAAAGCTATTTGGTTTGATATATCACTATCAAACGTATTGAATTAGTCATATTTCAAATATCAGTTTGTAAATGTTTTGTCATATTGGGTACCAATTAGAAATAACTGCTACTGGTTGGTAGAGTGGAAGAAGTACAGGGACTTAGGGGGTAACACATTTGTTATTAAGAGGTAACTAGAAATAAAACAGACCCTTACGATTCAAATGACTGGTATAGTTTATATTGAATCATTACAGGGTATAGACAGAGGACAACAAGCCTTATAGGTCCTTTTGCAATAGAGCGGTGCAGGGATGACGTCTGTTTGTTAGCAAACTTGGATGGTAGCATGTTAGCATCGCAATGGTTCCCTCAAATAAAAGTCAATGGGATTTTTCAAATTGGCTTTTGCACTATTCCAGAAAATCAGATCTGTGGCAAACAAATGTTGATGATACTTACACGTTTTGTCCAGCACCTTAGAAACAGGGCTGAAACAGAGGGGATCATGGCATGCTCAACCTGATCTCACCAGAATGCGTGACTCCACCACGACTCCTTAACACTGCATTGCGTGGTGGACTCACGAACTTTGTTACATTTGCGTGTCTGCACCACGCAAACAACCCCAATGTAAAGTGAATGAGGCTCTTTTGTCGTGGTGCACACACGCATTTCTACAACGTCCTGCAGGGAGCTTTTATTCTATAAAACGTTTTTAAAATATACTTTATAGCTTGTAGTAACTCACGGGAGGCTTCTTTTATTTTATTTGTATTCATAATAATTTTTATTTTTCGTCAGAATGTATTATGGTGCATTATTTACGATTTTTTGTTCTCAAAAAACAGTGCATTGTGTGTAATACAACTGGGATTTTTATGAAATTAGTTAGTTTTTAAGGAAGGCCAGAGCTTCAGCTGTGTCCAATAGATTGTTCCCTTTAGTTAACGTTTTTTAAAAGAACATTATATTCCTATTTGATCATGTCCCCTTTATTGTATTACGGAGAGCAATGGGAGCATCCATTCCCATTGGATAACGGAGGATTTTACACCCGGAAGTAAGTATTCCCCTTACTGTCGATTGATTTTACAGTGATATCTGCAATACTCATCAACTCAAAAACACCAGATTATCCTTGTTGATTACACAACATTGATTGGTTTAAATTGTGTACAATGCTTTTGTATTTTTCCCCTTCGATTCGGAGAAACAAATATGTGTTCAGTTTAGGATGGCCGAAGACACTACACTACCCAGAATCCTCAGCTATCGTTTGGGACTCCACCATGTGCTTTGCTTGACAAATCCCGTGATTTGTCCTCAAGCTCTGTGATTGGATGTTGGAGTGGCAGTGCGCGAAGTTTACGCTGAGCGACAAACAGCATTTTGAAATGGAATGAAACCCATCGACGGCACACTATTCAAAACAGGATTAGGTCACAGGCTCCTCCAACAGTGCAACACAATAAAACAGATACACAGAAAAAATAGTGCAAGTCAATACAAAAAGAAAAATAGTAAAAAGTGAAATAGTGCAATAAGAGTCTATACAAGGGATTGGAATATGATATATTAAACAAATCATTTCTAAGTAGCAGCCAGATTAATGCTATGGATGTTATTTCAAAGTTCAGGTGTTTAATAGTTTTATGGCCGGTGGGATGAAACTGTCCCTGAGTCTGGTGGTTTTAGTCCGGATGTAAGATAAGATAAGATAAGATAAGATGGTACTTTATTGATCCCAATTTGGGACATTGTTTTTGTTGCAGCAGCATAAAAGACAAGGCATTTTACAATAAAACAAAACCACAAATAAACAAGAATAGAAAAAAAAGAAAGTAGAAAATATAGGCTACGTGTTGAAATAAAAAATATACATGTAGATATTATATATGCAAATATACATATTCAAAAATATATGACAATGGAATATGTAATATCAAATATTGAACAGATTATATATGTGTACAATGTACAGCGATGTTGTATTAGAGAAACTATGGAGCAGAGAGTTCTCTTCCAGCCAGAGGGGATTTATTGGACAGAGTTATTGCAGTGGGCAGGAATGTGTTCCTGTATCGGTCCTTGTGACAGCGGAGCTGCAGCAGTCTGTTGGAGAAGGAGCTCCGTTGACTGTCCAGCTGCAGGTGGAGAGGATGGGTGGGTTATCCATCATGGACAACAGCCTGTTCAGTGTCCTCCTCTCCAACACAGCTTCAAAGGGGTCCAGCTTGATGCCGATCACAGACCCAGCTTTCCTGATCACTTTATTGATCCTGCTGGTGTCACCGGCTCTTATGTTGCCCCCCAGCAGACCGCAGCAAAGAAGAGTGCGCTGGCCACAACAGACTAGAAGATCTCCAGCATCTTGCTGCACACGTGGAAGGATCTCAGCTTCCTCAGAAAATAGAGTCTGCTCATCCCCTTCTTGTACACAGCGTCAGTATGAGGGCTTTCTTTAAGGTTAACCTGGTATTTTTACTCCACTACATTTATTTTAGTTACTTTACAGATTCTGATTAATGATGTGAAATATAAACAACCCTTAAAGCAGACTTTAGTTACACCTGAGTAAAATTCAGGGAAGGTGATTGTCAAGTGCCAACAATCAGGAGAGATATTTGATTGGAGGACTGGCTTATCTAAAGCCAGTTGAGTAGCACTTGAAATGTTTGGCTCTATGAAACCTGATGTACTTATATGATTCTGTTTTCTTCAAGCTTGTATTTTGTTGGTCGAACGCACTTATTGTAAGTCGCTTTGGATAAAAGCGTCAGCTAAATGCAATGTAATGTAATGATTGTTGGTGCTTGAGAAGACTAAATATTTATCTGCAGATCCCTATAAAGTATATACATTACTCGTTATTCTCTACAAATTAATTAGTTAATTAAAAACTGTATATAATTGCTATTTTGGACATCCCTTTTGCACGTGTAATAACGTGCTTTAACCAGTAGGTGGTTTGGGTTAAAAAGCTGTCAAGTTTACAGTGTTAACAAAATAAAATATACTGCTGTTTCTGGTTTAGTTTACGACGGATATATTTAGTTATTGTTTTGATATTTGTAACACAAAAGCGATGGAAAAACCCCACAGCAACACATAAAAGATAGTCTTAACATGAGTAGTTAATAAAAAACAATAATATCAAACAAATTATTACTACTAACGTTATTGTGAAATTAAAACAGAATGGTAAAAGAATAGTTTCCGGTCTATTTTGAGGGCAGATCTCTGTAGATAAAGAAAGAACTACGACAGATGTGTACTATTTACAATGCATTAATGTGATGACTTTCAAAGAGTAAAGCAAGCACTGCTGAATAAAGTATGATTTATCTTTTACGAAACGTTTTTTTTCATATGGAATGCAGTTGGAGGTCAACCAATCATAGAGCTTGAGGCAACGCGGAACAATAGCTGAGGATTCTGGGTAGTGTAGTGTCTTCGACCATCCTAAACTGAACAAATCTTTGTTTCTCCGAATCGAAGGGGAAAATTACAAAAGTATTGCACACAACTTAAACCAATCAATGTTGTGTAATCAACAAGGATAATCTGGTGTTTTTGAGTTGATGAGTATTGCAGATATCACTGTAAAATCAATCGACAGTAAGGATAATACTTACTTCCGGGGTAAAATTCTCCGTTATCCAATGGGAATGGATGCTCACATTGCTCTCCGTAATACAATAAAGGGGACATGATCAAATTGGAATATAATGTTCTTTTAAAAAACGTTAACTAAAGGGAACAATCTATTGGACACAGCTGAAGCTCTGGCCTTCCTTAAAAACTAACTAATTTAATAAAAATCCCAGTTGTATTACACACAATGCACTGTTTTTTGAGAACAAAAATTCGTAACTAATGCAACATAATACATTCTGACGAAAAATAAAAATTATTATGAATACAAATAAAATAAAAGAAGCCTCCCGTGAGTTACTACAAGCTATAAAGTAGATTTTAAAAACGTTTTATAGAATAAAAGCTCACTGCGGGACGTTGTAGAAATGCGTGTGTGCACCACGACAAAGGAGCCTCATTCACTTTACATTGGGCTTGTTTGCGTGGTGCCGACAAGCAAATGTAACAAAGTTCGTGAGTCCACCACGGAGTCGTGGTGGAGTCACGCATTCTGGTGAGATCAGGTTGGGCATGCTGCAATGATCTGTTTGGTATTTGGAGCCAAACAGAACGTAGGCTATCTTTAGATGCGGATTTTGTTAAACTAATATGTTTGCGCTGTGGACCAACACTATACATTGACGGGGAAGGGGGTAGCAATAAAGATAACACCATTAAACAGTTACACAACATAACAGAAATAATATCGATAGTAGCGTCCCTAGCAACCACCTTGGTAACAATGAAAACGTCGCGATTTCCTGAAGTAATCTTCGTAATAACTAGCAAACTAAAGATCATGTACATCCACTGCACACATAATCTGAAATAACAACTCATATTTCTCGCATCAAATGACATCAAAACGCATTTTAATGGCCAAACTAACTTTAAAATAGGCATTTTCCACCGAGAATAAAACGAAGTTCGGCCATGTTTTCTTTTTCTGCAGGGAGAAATTTGAAGATCACGTGACATAGACGCCAGCCATTGAAATGAATGGTGAAAAAAACGAATGCCGTGCTTCCATGAGCGTCAAATCCCGCCGCAGATGGGAATACATTGCAATCAGTTGAAAGCTATTTGCGTCCCTTTATGACGCTGAAGGAGCCTAGGAGCGTCACAACTGGACGCCACGGACACTGACCAAACATCGCTCCTGGACGTTTAGGGAGTGAGAGTGTGTTGGCATAGCAGAAGATGGCATATTTTTTACATGAATATTCCAGCCAATCTCTGTTTTGAAACCATGAGCTGCAAAATGAGCGCCTCACCCCACTGGACAGGCGAGTTGGATACTT
Organism: Pseudochaenichthys georgianus; assembly: GCF_902827115.2. Taxonomy (NCBI): domain Eukaryota; kingdom Metazoa; phylum Chordata; class Actinopteri; order Perciformes; family Channichthyidae; genus Pseudochaenichthys; species Pseudochaenichthys georgianus. Next base: position 162,824 of record NC_047522.1, on the reverse strand, counting down.
TTTTAGATATACTTGGGCTGGCTCTGTTTTGCCGAGGTCCTCTGGCACTTGAGGGTCGCTGAGGGGTGTCGGTGTTTGGGGCAACGAAGACGGCTGCGGCTGCTCCGCCTCCGTGGGCGAGTCGGGCGGGAGGACGTTAGTGTCCACGACAGTAACGTAATGTCCCCATGATCTGAACTGTTATTACCTGTAGTAGATGCAGTGTTACTGCTGGCGATAAGGGCTGGTTGTTTTAACCATTTTCTGAGTTCCATCACTGACTGCTGTGTAAGCACCTTGCAGATGACGAACGTGCAGCGGCACAGGTCACGCACACCTGACATAATAACGTTACTTACCGTTTAAATTGACCAAATAAATGCAGCAGACAATGTTATTTAACCACAATTACAATTTATTTTATTTCGACTTTCTTCTTCTTCTTCTTCTTCTTCTTCTTCTTCTTCTTCTTCTTCTTCTTCTTCTTCTTCTTCTTCTTCTTCTTCTTCTTCTTATTATTATTATTATATATGTACATTTTTGATTTTTCAACTGAGGGTGCATAACGACTCAACTGAGGGTGCAATGCACCCCCGTAGAACCGGGTCTGTGTAGAGGAGACATGGAGAAGAGGGGACACATGTTGATGTAGAAGAGACATGAAGAAGTGGATTTTGCATAATAGGTGACCTTTAAAGCTCTTGCACCAACTCCCCCCTAGAGAGCGCTGTTTCCCACATATTGACCCATACTGTATGTGTCCAGTGATTATTACCTTAAAGGGGAAAGGAAACACCAATTACAGTTATAATATTCCGGTAGTTTATTCATTTTACAATGGATATTGATCGTAATATTTATTGTATATGATATTACTCGCCAAAAGAAAATTAATTATCCGCCGGCCGGGTGGGGAATTCCGGGACCAGGCCGCTGCCATTAGGGGAGTCCTAAATGGTGACGTCACTGGCTGTGTTTTCGCTCCACCGAAAGTCAACACAACGTAGCAGATATGGCAGCGATGGAGGAATTTTGCAATGAGATCGACGTTTTGAACGATGAATTTGACTATTCGTCGGGAGATGACATTGATGTGGAAGCATCTACAGTTACCAGGCATCCCATGGCCTATGCTTATGAACCGATTCGGTCGAATAGAGTGGCATACGATCCGGAATAAAAAAATTAAAAAAACACAATGCTAACAGTGAGCCTCTGAATTAGCCCCGAGCGAAAATGCTAACCTATTACTGCACCGATAGCTCCCTTATTACTTATCCTAGCCGCACATCCAACACATCGTTTATGATCGCAAGGAGACACAGAATCTAACGGTGCCCACCTCAACACTGAAAGATACAAACTCGCGACATTATCAACAAAAACGTACATCAAAACAAGTGGCGCTAGGTACTAACATACGCCAGGCTAACGGCTTACCTTCCTCATTGTCTGGTCTAAACTGGTCTTCAATGGCATTACAACGATAAAAACGATGATGTAGTTAATCCATAGGTTAATATCCAATGGGGCTGTGTCCCCTTTGAAATGTTCTGATAATCTATAAGCAATACAACTGCAATTCCGTTATCTGCTGTCCGCTCTGTGCTCCGTGCGCTCTGGGTCCTGCAATACCATCCATCAATAGCAATACTAGCCTTTTTAGGGCTGTTTTCGACAGATGAGCGTGTGTATGCCAGTTTAATTAGTTGAGCTATAGAACACCCCCAATTCTCTATTGTGCGTCATAATAATAGCTGCCATTTAGTTTGGACGCGATTGCGTTAATTAATAAGGTCACACTGTGTCAGTAAATACATGTGTGAGCTAGTAATCTGGTAGTGCTGCAATATTTACCTCTCTCTCTCGGCAGCTGAAGCAACTCGTTTGGTGGCTCGAACTTCACGTTTGTTGACACTGTCATTGTCTTGCGCGGCCGACGTGCTGGGACGGTCGGTGTTCCCGACTGCATACGTTGAGAAATCGAATATTGTGGGAACAGATCCTGGCTTCAAATCCAATGTTTTGTATTGAACCAGGCATCCAGACTGGACTTTGAGCAGCTTCTCATCCTTTAGTGGCAGCCTATGGAAATGTACTTCTTCCTTCTTTGTATAAAATCCATTTGTGCAGCCTGGGGCAATACAATAAACTCCTGACGACGACCGTTGCACGCCATGTTGTTTGTTATTGAGCTTTGGCCCAGGAAGCCGTACCCAATCAGTGACGTCACTGGAAAAGTCCCGGAGCAATGGAAGCGCCCATGGTCATTAGGCACGTATTTCAAAAAGTAATATTCGCGTATCTCGATCGTTTACATTGGAAATAGACTAGATAAATACATTTCCTAATGGTAATATTGTCGCATGGAAAGCAGTTTGAAAAGTGTTTCCATTTCCCTTTAAGAGATTCATTAATTGTTCATCGTCGATTTTAACCTTTAAATTATGGTTTTGTTCTGACTGCTCAGGTCTCCAGTGTGACTCTCGTACCAGAGAGTCTTCTCTCTTTCTGGTCTGGGATCAGATCATCCTCTCACAAGTAAAACAAGTTGTTTTCACCTGAAATAACTACAACAATCTGCCAATAGTGAAAATTTGCTTGGTAAGATTTCTTGAAATAAGATGGGATATTTAGATGAATCAGATCTTGTAATTAGCTGGGAGAACTTATTTTAAACTATATTTGACCAGGATCAGGACATGCTGTGTTACAATATAAGCCGCAAATGCTGAACAGTGTTCTGTTTTCTGATGTTAGTTGATGATGTTAGTTACAAGATGATGCATCGTCTCAAAACAAGACCCGGTATCTCACTGCGGTGTCACTTCTGAAGTTATTATGTCTTATCGGATGTAAAGACACATTCTGACTAGATATTAGACGAATAAACTGGGCAAGATTGTGAGTGTTTGTCGTGGAGAGCTATGAGGAATTTCCAAATGCGCTGAAAGACTTCCTGTATTTCTGCAGGTCTGCTGCTGCGTCCAAACTGAAGCTCCTGCAGTCAGACGGCTGGCTGGACGGACATACGGTCTCTCTCCACTTCACCTTGTTCAGCCCTGCACCACACCTGTTCACCAGTGTGTCCCTGCACACTGAGCAGAGCCCCCCCGCTGGCCTGCTGCCCTCTGCCAGGGTCCAGTCAGTGGGGGGCTGTCACTCTCCTGCTGTGGGGGAATATGGTGTCATGGTGTGCCAGGTGAAATACTGCATTAGCTTTTAATCTGTGGAAACCACTAGTCTGCAGCTGGAGAGAATCTACAGACAAAAAGTCACACACCAAAATGGTAAAATGGTAAAAGTAGAAAAGTATCATCATCAAAATATAGTGAAAGTAGCGACAGTAAAAGTAGTCGTTGTGCAGATTGGTCCATTTCAGAATAATATATATGATATGTTTTATAATGATTGATCATGAAAGTGTTCTCAAAGCTGGTGGAGGAGCAGCTAGTCTGAAGTACTTTGTAGACTGCAGGGTAGCTGGTGGATTTACTCCAGGTGGAACTAAAGTCTGATTTAACACTTGGTTATATTTCACATCATTCATCCAGATCTGTGAAGTAACTAAAGGTATTAAATACATGTAGTGGAAAGAAAAGTACAATATTCACCAGGTGTCCAAATTCATTCTAGAACAAGAGTAAAACTGGGGCTGTCTTTCGCCCACTGGTGAGAATGAAACCCTTGTCGAGCTCGGGAGAATCTTTTTTTAAATGTTCATCATGTGCTTCTTCCTCCCCTCCAGCTCCTCTTCCTCGTCCTGTCTCTGCTGCAACTCTGTTATCAAGTGTACGCTGTAGGGGAGCAAGGGCTGATGGGATACTGGAGGACTCCCTGCAACCGGCTGGAAGTGAGTGTACTACATCTGCATTAACACACACAGGCAAACATATAACTATCAACATACTATGATATCTTTTTGGCTTGCACACAACTTTAACACACACACACACACACACACACACACACACACACACACACACACACACACACACACACACACACACACACACACACACACACACACACACACACACACGCACTTGGCCACACACCAATGCAAACAAGATCACAATGACCTATCTGCAGGGCAAAGTAACCTGCAGCTCTTAAGCCAACGTACCTGTGGAAGGTCACAGCATGGTCTCAACTTTAAAATAATCTACCTGTGTATGCTTTGACTGCTGTCGAAATATAATAATAAATAATAATATATTTTATTTATAAGCGCACTTTTCATTTGCGTAAACAAAACTCAAAGTGCTGCAAAATTAAAAATTAAAAAGGGTGAAACAAAACAACAAAAACAATAAAAACAATAAAAAACGATTTAAAAACAATTAAAACATAATAAAAGCTGTGACATTCATGCCGGCATGGCATGATGTGGGGGATTTAAAAATCTAGTTCAAGGCTATTCTACAAAGATGCGTTTTTAGGCCTTTTTTGAAAGCCTCCACAGTCTGTGGTGTCCTCAGCTGGCTTGGGAGGGCACTCCACAGTCTGTGGTGTCCTCAGCTGGCTTGGGAGGGCACTCCACAGTCTGTGGTGTCCTCAGCTGGCTTGGGAGGGCACTCCACAGTCTGTGGTGTCCTCAGCTGGCTTGGGAGGGCACTCCACAGTCTGTGGTGTCCTCAGCTGGCTTGGGAGGGCACTCCACAGTCTGTGGTGTCCTCAGCTGGCTTGGGAGGGTACTCCACAGTCTGTGGTGTCCTCAGCTGGCTTGGGAGGGCGACAGTCTCGGAGCAGCGGAGCAGAAGGCTCGGTCTCCCATGGTCTTCAGTTGTGTCCTTGGTGGGATGAGGAGGTTTGCCTTTACTGAACGTAGGTTCCTCGTGGAGGTTTGTGGGGTGAGCAGTTCCTTGATGTAGGAGGGAGCATTTCCATATATGCACTGATGAGTGAAGAGGGTGATTTTATATATATAACTCTCTCTCTCTGTTTGCAGGTCAGTTTGCTGACTGAGTATTTAGTGTACTATATGTATTACATCTATCGCTCCGTTATCGTCCTGGAGGTTGTGGAGCTGCTGCACAAACACAGCTACAGAGGGCATGTGGATGTCAGCCTCCTGGCAACATGGGAACAAGTGAGACGGAAAAAACTATATTTAATGTTGAGAAAACAGCTCACTGGTACTCCTGCTTTAGTTTGGAAAAAGGAGCTTCCCTTGAAAAAAAAGAGCCTCATCTTTAGGGGGGATAATCACACTTTACATAATTACAATGTTACTTTAAAGGTAAATACTGAATGAAAGCCCGACTTTGAGGTTTAGAAATCCCCAAGAGATCATGGTGTCAAATGAAAGTAATTAATGAAAGGCATTATAATCCAAGTTATCAAGTGCTCCACATGGCTACAAAGGGAACAGGAAGAGAGGAGGAATGCACTACAGTGTGGGAGAGGTGCTGACCACAGTGGAAATAAAGCTGTGAACCAAGGCAGAGGCATGAAGCTAAAACGTTATTTATTTACCAATGTTTGACTGAATGAATGACATAAAATCAAACAATTACAAGATTTATATATATGGAATAAAACACGCAAAAGTAATTTCTAAAAGAAGAAGAATAACATTTACTAAAAGACATGTTGGGAATAAACGAGTGGGCTCACATTAAGAAGCTTTTTAATGATTTAAAGGATTCCACTGACTCAGTGTTGTGTTTTGTTTCACAGTGTATTCGATCTCTGCGTGGCGTTACGCTCTTCCTCCTCACCATGAAGAGTGTCACCGCGCTGAGAGTGAACTCCTCCGACAGTCTGCACCAAACTCTGCCCTCCAAAGCTCATCGCTACCCAGAGGACAGTCCTGCCCTCTCACACACACAGGAGATCAACATGCATGCACAGGTGAGTCAGACTTCAAGGAATAGGGCACATGCATACGGACAGGGCCGGCCCTAGACATTTTGGTGCCCTAGGCGAGATTATGATTTGGTGCCCCTCCCCCCCCCCCGCCCCTCCAAGCAATACACAATAGAATATATAAAGAATAAATGAAAAATCTCTGCAAAAGACCAAAACAAAAACGTATTGACATGTTGGTTATATACATAAAGAAGGTTTCAAATGTATTCAGTATTGTATGAACATGTTTTAATTGGGGGGTGGACGTCACATCCTCCAGGGGGATCCGGGGACATGCCCCCCAGAAAGATTTTTTTGAACATTTTAAAGTAAAATGCTTCAATCTGGTGCACTTTGAGCAGAATTACTATTGACCTGATCTAGGGGGTACAACTCTAAAACACCCATATGAAAAAGATTGGTTTACATTTTAATAATCAACTAAGTATGTGAACATAACCAATAACCTTCCATAGCCAATAACAAATAAATGTAAGGTATTTTATTTTTATTGTTCATTCATATCTTATTTTACCAGTTAACATTTATTTATTCATGCATTTGTTTTAATATCTCCATTTTTAAAGGATATTTTTGGTTACTGTCCTATAGTATACATTGGAATGATTTCAAACCTGTTTTTATTTATCCTAATAATTATAAAGGAGTGCCTTGGAAATATGTGTTTACATAAATTGTGACCAAACCGTTTGAGACCCACTGAGATAACTTAGACTAAAGTGAACTATCTAAACCCTCAGAGTCCTTTACCTCACTGAGCTGTAGCTATCAGCCTCAATCCAACAACAATCCGCGGTACCGATGCGCGCCCTCTCTCTCTTGCTCGCTCGGAGGCTCGCTCGCACTTTGGCTGTGAGCTGCGGGCGCCTGATAAGTCAACATCCCCCACTTTCATCACTTACAGCGCCCATCGTACAGGGCAAATGCAAAATGTTGCCGGCCCGGGGTGCAAAGGCTGTTTACTTTATTCAATTATTAATGTAAATGTATTACATCAAGGGCAGAAAATTAGGCAGAATAAAAATAGAAATAAATTATCCGGCACCGGCCCACCGGGATAACTTCCGGTATTCCCAATGGCCAGTCCGCCCCTGCCTGCATCTCACCTGCTCAGGTAACACACATTTCTAAGCACAATTTAAAAATCACCAATTACAAAATGATGATAATTGACAAGTTTCTTTTTTGCCTGATTCTGCATCACCAGGTCCGAGCTTGAACTGGAGGACATGCCGTTTCTGCAGCAGATAAACCAAAGGGGAGGCTGTCCCTTCTCTGACGTTGTTGTGGGATTGGATAATTCACAACAACCAGGAACAAGAGCCGGAGAAAACCCAAAAGACCAAGAGCTCCAGACTTATTTAAAGACACAGAACTACTCGTCCCGCCCAGATGATGCATGTATCATCAGGGTTTGGACAGAAGATGTTCTGGAGAAGCAAAGTGAGCCATGGACAGAAATCAATGATACAACTCAGGCCCCACAGACTGAGATGGTGGTGGAGGTGCTGGTCCACGAGGAGCCTGGCAGGGTAGAGCCGATCAATAAGTGATGGAGATGTGGCTGAAAATCTGCAAGTATTACAAGACAACAAGATCTACAAGGTCTGTATTTTCTGTTCTGTTAAGATTAACAACTGTATGTGACCAGCATGTTTCTGCAAATACTGTTACCTGGATCACTAGTTTAAACAAAGAGATCATTCACCTTAATGTTCGTGCAACCTTTAAATGCATGCAAGTATTTAAGCATCACATTTGCCTATATCTGTTTTTAATAGCATTTTGGTGTCTTACTATATATATATGAAATTAAGACCTATTTTTACTTTGTTTTATTCAAATGTCACAAATAATAAACCAATAACATAAATATATAAATAAAACAGGTTGCTTAAGAAAAATACATTCAATTTGTCAAATCATTTCTAGTTATATACAGTACAGAGATATTTGGCACATCTCATTAATTTCAGGGACATTGAGTGGAGTTTTTATGGAAGTAGAATGTGGAAATAGTTGAGGGCTTTTTTTGTGCAAAAATGTGCTTCATTTTTATTTGAAAGTATATAAGTTTAAGGGAATACTATGGATGTTAGTTCCAAATGCTAGTTATCCAACATTATATAAACGCAACATATTGACATCAAGGGTACATATACAGAGTTAAACAAATATAAAAATATTATATAATATATAAAGTAAGGAAATAAAACATTTATCAAATACACACTTGGTATTGCCTTTTCATTTTTAATATGTAATAGTCATTAAAACTCCAGTTCTTGTGAATGTGACATTTTCCCAAAAATAAAATGTGTTTATTAAAAAGTCCTGAAGACCATCTCAGGGTTGCCAACTCTCACGCATCTGGCGTGTGACACACGCTTTCACTCTCAATCACGCTCTCACGCTGCCCAAACGATTGTCACGCCAAAAAACAAGAATACCGAAGACTTTGAAAACTTTTGTCAGGTAGTGATGTCTTCACAATAGGACATCTTTGATAATGTCTTCTGGCCAATCAGAATCAAGATAACGGCGTGGTGTTGTTGCAGGAAGTCCCCACGGAGAATACTTTTGCTGTAGTACATCTCTATATACATCGATACAACATTACGTGTTGATTTCTATCAACACGTAATGAAATAAGACCCCACGGTTTGATGATCGATAGGTGTGTGGGCTGTCTTTCACACAGAACAATGGGGGCTATCCACAATGTAAAGTCATTCACAGCCTCTTCCCTCTTCTCTCTGTGAGGAGCAGCAGGTTCAGCTTTCAGAACAAAGTAACAAAAAACTAAAATGGCATTCATTTTTTTAAATATGTCGTGTAGTAATAGATGTATTTATTTTTCTTCTCAAGAGAGTACCAGAATGTGTATTTTATGTTAGTATTTAAAAAAAATCACGTGGGGGAGAATCTCCCCAGAGTCCCCTGCAGGGGTTGGGTTTTCAGCATGTCAACTCTTTCACTTGTGGGGAAATTGCAGGATTGGCTCCAGGTCGCCCTTTTTATTTACTACATGACAAATGTGCCTTTTTATTTCATACAGTTCAATTTGGATTGAGACAGGGAAATAATCTAAACCTCACGCGTGGCGTTTCACTGTCAAGGGTTTGCCCTACCATAGATAACGCAACAAAAATACTAGGCTTGTTTGAGAGGCGTTGCGGCTCGCCTCGAAAGTAGACGAGAGTAGCCGATCGCAGCCGGGGGAGGTCTCAAAAAGCTCGCCTGAAGTCGGACAGCTCGGAGTCGGCTTCTTCATCTTTTTCTTCTTCTCTCGGTTTTTTGGCGGATTGCAAACAGCTTGAAGGTGCATACCGCCACCTCCGGAGTCGGCTTGACTCGGTTTGCATTTATAAAGAATGCACACATGTGTTTAATCGTTAATGTCAGATATGTACTAAGTAAATACATTTGTTCCTGCTCAAGATTAGATTCAACTTTATTGTTATTGCACATATTACAGGTACTGAGACAACGAAATGCAGTTTAGCTTCTAACCAGGTGCAACAAGCAGTGAAGTGGAAAGTAATGTACACAATCTACAGAATAACATATAGAATGAATTGAATGATGAATAAACAGTGGGGTATGAATACACTAGATATCAGCCTGTGAGCAGTATGAACAGTGTGTATTAATATGCTAAGATATATAAAGTATGAAAACGGTAAGCAGTATAGTATAAAATATATAGATATTAATTTCATGATGATAAACATTGTGGAACAATGATGAAAAATGGGAATGGATGTGGCGACGTAAAACTGACACAAAACAACAACAAACTTTTGCCAGCCAATGGGAGAGCTTCATCAGCAGCACGTGGTAAAAACCACCAATGAGCGCTCAGCTCGAGATACCAGCGAGCCGTTTCCCATCAAGCATTTCACTTCCGCAGCTCGTGGAGAGCAACTGCGCCAACTCGCCTCGCCTCGCTCTCAAGGCTGCGGGCGTCTTTGTCCCGCGAGATTTCAAAGTCTCATGTGGGCGAGCCTCCAGAGCAAGTCGGACAAAATGACTAACCATCATGCAACGCACTAGCAAGACGTTGATCGCAACTGCGCAGGTCTTGCTTGTCTCAAACAAGCCTACTCTCTCGCAACTGCCGACCCGTATTGCGCAAGCGCAGATCTAAGATCCAGTAGAAATCTGCTGCTTATTGTTCTACTAGGCCAAAATAGAGTGTGTTAATTAATATGTTTGGCAGTTTGGAGTAAGTCTGTAGATTTGTTTGTGTGTGTGTGTTTCATGTAGGCCTCTCACGATAATTAATTTGGTTAGATACATTTATTATTATTATTGCTGTAATATCTTGGATATTAACAGACAACGGAACAGTTGGTTATTTAACAGGACTCTTTATTGCTGCCTCCGGTGGTTCTCTCGCCACCCCCACTTACTGTCACTGTCGTAAACATGCCGTAACGTATATATGACAACTCCCCTTGTAGTCAGTTAACAATACTATGACATCTCCCTTTTTCCCTTTTAACAATATAACACATATCAATAACTTAGATATCTTTCTTTAACAATATCAACACATCAATAACTATGACATCTCTCCTTTTTTTCTCTTTTTTTTTTTACAATATCAACACCCTTTTTTGTTGTTGTTATTGAACTGTCCCCTCACAGGTCAAGTCTCTGGACAGGTCTAACAGGTCTACCCGACCTGGTTTGGATCAGTCCATCAGTGTTCCTTGTTGGACCAGGCGAGCCATGTTCTGGGCTCATCTGAATGTCTGGTGTGTTATTCCTGGGATTTGTGTCGTCGTTCGCTGGAGGCCCCGCTACGGGCACCGCTTGGAGATGTCGACGGTTACGTCTGTACAGAGCACCCTGCTCCGTCTCGATGAGATAAGACCTCTGTGGAACACTCTCACCTGCCACTACTGCAGGTGTGGACCAGGTCTTTTGATTGTCCAGTCTGGTGAGAACATGGTCTCCTCGCTGCAGTGGTGTGAGCTCTCTCACGCCATGGCGCTTGTTATAGTAGAAGGCCTGTTTGCTCTTCTCCGCGGCATCTCGAGCTCTGATGTGATGTCTGCTCGGCCACTTTGGTTGCAGGTTCTTGGCCAGAGTGGGCAGCGTCGTCCTGATTTTCCTGCCCATTAGGAGCTCTGCCGGACTGACACCCGTACTGCTGTGTGGAGAAGAACGGTAAACCATTAAAGCAAGTAGGGGGTCCTTTTGTCTCAGAATCCCCTTTGCCGGTTGGACTGCACGTTCAGCATAACCGTTTCCTTGTGGGTTGTGGGGACTAGAGGTTGTGTGCGTAAAGTCCATGTCACAGGCAAAGCCTCTGAAGACATCGCTGCTGAACTGCGGTCCGTTGTCACTGACAACCTGCTCCGGTATTCCGTGCCGGGCAAACGTGGCTCTCAGCTTCAAGATCACATGTGCACTAGTCGTGGTAGGCATGTGGAGTATCTCCAGGTATCTAGAGTAGTAGTCAGCTATGACTAGGTAACTCTCTCTCTCATGTTCACATAAATCTATGCCAATTCTCTTCCACGGCCCGTCTGGGAGAGGTGTTGACAGGAGAGGCTCTCTGTTCTGTGCTCTCCTCTGCTCACGACAGTACATGCAGTTCTCGACTTTGTGTGTGATCTGTGTGGCTATGCCAGGCCACCACACCGAAGTGTTGGCCCTGTCTCTGCACTCTGACCTTGATGGCCCTCATGTATGCGTTCTAGTATCTCTGACCTCAATCTCCCTGGTATCACTATTCTACTCCCTCTGGTCACTACCCCATCATGCATAGACAGTTCGTTCCTAACGGGAAAGTACTCCCTAACACAGGTGTTTATGTGTGCTAGGTGTTCAGGCCACCCCGCTTGTATGTACCTGATCACTTCTTGGAGCTGCTCGTCCGCTGCCGTCTCCGCGCGGATGCTGTCTATCTTTTTCGGCGATGCTGGAATGCTGCTCATCACAGCTGCTACGTAACACTCCACGTCTGTGTCTCTACTGAGCTCCTTGTCTTCCTGTGGGCTCCTGGACAGCGTGTCTGCCACCACCAGGGTTTTCCCCGGCGCATACTCAGCCTCCGGGTTGAACCTCATCAACCGCATGAGGAGTCGCTGGCAGCGGAGTGGCACATTGTCGAGATCCCTGGAGTTCATCAGTGGGATGAGGGGTTTGTGATCCGTAATCAGTTTGAATGCTGGCAGGCCGTAGAGATACATCTGAAACCTCTCACACGCCCACACGCTCGCCAGGCACTCCTTCTCTATCTGAGCGTACCTGGTTTCAGCGTCGCTCAGTCGCCTTGAGCAGTATGCTACCGGTCTCCAGTCCTCGCCATGGAGCTGCAGCAGGACACCGCCTATCCCATAACTGCTTGCGTCTGCTGAGACCACTGTGCTCCTGGTAACATCATAGTACACCAGGGTAGGTGACGTTGTGAGGAGCTCTTTAACTCGCTCAAAGGCTGCTTGTTGCGCCGGACCCCACATCCACACAGAGTCTGCTTTTCACAGTGCATATAGTGGCTGGCCCACTGTGGCGAGGTCTGGAATATATTTCCCCAGGTAGTTGATCATGCCGAGGGCTCTCTTTAGTTCCTGCACGTTTTCTGGTGGTTCAAGTTTGCTGACTGCAGACACTTTGGCCGGGTCGGGTCGTACACCATCTTTGTTGATCACCTGACCCAGGAAGTGCAGCTCCTCCTTTCTCAGCACACACTTCTCATTGTTCAGCTTCAGGCCAGCAGACTCCAGCCGATCCAGAACCTTCTGCAGCCGCTCATCATGTTCGCTGGTGTTGCTGCCATGGATGATGATGTCGTCCATGTAGACGGCAACGCCATCCAGCCCTTCCAGCGTCTCTACCATCTTCCTCTGAAATATCTCAGGTGCGCTGCTTATCCCAAAGGGAAGACATTTAAAACAGTACCTTCCGTACGGCGTGATGAAGGTGGTCAACCTCTGGCTGTCTTTGTCCAGTGGGATCTGCCAGAACCCTGACGCTGCGTCAAGTGATGAGAAGACTGTGGAGCCGCTGAGCTGAGCTATCATCCCCTCTGATGTCGGCAAGATGAATCTCTCCCTTTTGACAGCCTTATTAAGCTTCTTTAAGTCCACACAGATGCGTGTTTTTCCAGACTTTTTCTGGACTGGCACCATGGGTGCGCACCACTCTGTTGGGTCAGTCACGGCTTCAATGATGTCGTTGGCTTCCATCCTCTCCAACTCCTCTTTCACTGCACCCAGGAGCGGTATGGGGACCCGGCGTGCTGTGCATACTGCATAGGGCTGGTTATTGTCCTTTAGAGCTATCTTCACAGGCTGTGTCTTCAGTAAGCCAAACTCCTGTTCACTGGTGTTGACCTCGCCCACTCGCTTTACTAACCCCATAGCTACAGCTACTGGCCTGCTGAGTAGGTTATTCACACTCTGCCCTCTAATGACATAGAGCCTGCATGTGTATGTTTTCCCCTTGTAGCTGGTCTGAGTTATAAACTGCCCTAAACAGTTCAATCCACCCCCGGGACCACTCAGCACCTTCTTTGGCCTCTGTAGAACCCTTTTTGGCTCCAGTGTTTTGTACACAGTTTCGCTTATGATACTACAATCGGCTCCAGTATCTATTTTAAATTCTACAGGTGAGCTGCCAATCTCTAATGTGACTGTCCATTCATTATCATTGTGAGGCATGCTATTAACTGAGCCCAGATAATAATACTGTCCATCTTCTGATCCCTCACCCTCAGTCACTTCTCTCACCTGCTTGCTCTTGCACACCCTTTCCCAGTGTCCACTTTTCCCACAATTATTGCAAGTAGACCTCCTTGCTGGGCAGTCATCCTGCTGGCTGTGTGGCATTTTGCCGCACCGCCAGCACTTCCTGTGGTCATTCTCACTCTGTGGATGCCGCCACTTCTGTGTTGCACCTCTGCTATGCCGTTGTGCTACTTCCTGCACGACGTAAGCCCGCTCTCCCTGCTGGTTAACTTGAGCTTTTACCTCTTCTGATTGACGCGCCTCTTGTACCGTCATCTCCAGAGTGAGGTTAGGGATCAGCTGTAGCCTCTGAGACAGATCCTTGTCTAGAATTCCCACCACGATTCTGTCTCTTATGTTTTCCTCACGAGCCGTTCCGAAGTTGCAATGTTCCGACAGCTCATATAGTGCGCGGATGAATGTCTCTGCTCGCTCTCCCGCGCGCTGCACTCTCTGGTTGAAACATGCCCGTTCATGTATAACGTTGCGTCTCGGGATGAAATATGCGTCAAATTTCGCCAGTACAACATCATACTGCGACTCATTTTCCTCTTCCCCGTAGGTAAAAGAGCTGAGAATGTTCTCTGCTTCCTTCCCGAGCGCATACACCAGCGTGCTTACTTGAACTGGACCTTCTTCTTTGTCCAACTTAGTAGCTGTCCTGTACCGTGTAAACCGTTTCTTCCAGTCTGACCATTCGGCGGGTTTCTCGAAACAAAAACTCTCTGGTGGTTGAAACTTTGCCATCCTCGACCACTTCTGACACCATGTAATATCTTGGATATTAACAGACAACGGAACAGTTGGTTATTTAACAGGACTCTTTATTGCTGCCTCCGGTGGTTCTCTCGCCACCCCCACTTACTGTCACTGTCGTAAACATGCCGTAACGTATATATGACAACTCCCCTTGTAGTCAGTTAACAATACTATGACAATTGCGATAGACGATAATATTGTCGGCACCGTTGTATGACCATTTTAGACCACTGACATAATGATAATATATAATAATAATTCAAGTACATCCTTTCAAACTGCTAGTCAAATGGAAATGTATCGAGTACATTTTTATTTATATAAGTCAATTAATTGCTTATCAGGCACACAATAAAATAGTGGAAACAAACATGTGTTTGACTTTCATTAGTGAATGAAACTTTGTGCCCTTTATAGTCTGTGTCCAATATTGTGTATTTGTATATATTGTATATATATCCTATATATATGCTAAGGTCCCGCTGCTGACACGATAGCAGTCATTTCGTGCGCATATGTGTAATTAAACCCATGATATCAAAATCTCACTCCAGCCAGGTGCCCAAAGTTGGCAACCCTGCCATGGGTGTGAGTGTAAAACTATAATAAAAGTCAAACATCCGGGACAGAACTATCCAATAGAATCACCCAACGTATTTTTGAGTGGCGTATTGTGATTGGATGGCGGCCGATTACGCGGACCAATCAGAGCGTGGCAAGTCAGACAAGTTGCAGACGGAGGAGGCGTTGTTTGTGTTATCAGAAGTAGTTTGCATGAAAACACACACACATTATCGTCAGTATTGATCCAGACAGAGTGTGTGTGTTGATGACACGTGTTAGCCCTTTTATTAGCGGAGTTAATTAGCCTGAAACGAAGAGTTAAAACCCGTCGCCCGTGGAAATGAAGAAGCTCGCACTGCTGCTGCTCGTGCTGCTCGGCGTTGCACATTTTGCGACCCTCAGCCAATGTGAAGATGGTAAGTGAAGCATTTAACATCTTAATGTGTTAACTGCAACTTAATTAGCTATTCAAGCAAAGCACGCAAGTGGCTGCTGTGCTAATTATTGGACCGCTAGCTAAGTTAGATACCTTGCTAGTTCTGTTAGCGCGCTAGCTACCAGGACAGGTAAGCTAATGACAACAGGACTGCCTTACACACGTGAAAGTGCTTGGCCTGAGGGGGCAACACTAACATAATGTGAATGCAAAAGGTTAATAAAGTATTGTTTGGCGCAGTGTCTGTGCGCAGGTGTGGAGCATACACATTGTTATCTATATCTGTCTAAATGCACAGGTGGGAGAGGTACCTCTACTTCTACTGTACCTGGGCAATTAAGTTATTGCTGGAAAAAACGAAGCACTTGTTGAGTTAATTTAGGCCTTGTAACTGATTCACCAGCACTAACTATGGTATGATCTTGCTTGAAGTGAATATATCTGCACTTTCCTTGTTCGGAGTTTGATTCTTTATGGGTTTTGCACTGATTGTAAATCGCTTTGGAGAAAAGCGTCAGCTAAATTATAATTTTATATCTTGTACTTGAGTAAAAGTAGAAGTACCAGAGTGTAGGAATACTCTGTAAGTAAAAGTCCTGCATTCAAAATGTTACTCAAGTAAAACTACAAAAGTATTAGCCTCAACATATAGTGCCAAAAGTAGTCGTTGTGCAGATTGGTCCATTTCAGAATAATATATATGTGTTTTTTAATTATTGATGCATTAAAGTGTTCTCAAAGCTGGTGAAGGTGCAGCTGGTTTGAATGACTTACAGTATATTGTTCTGACGACGATAAAACCATCTTTATAAACTAAACTAAATGCATAAATAGTTCTTAATCTAAGAATAGGAGCATACGCATTGTAGAACATTGATCTCTACCTTATTGCCCCTCTTAGTCTTATCTTTTTGAACCTGTCCTGTTTCAACAAGAAGCATGTTGATAAATGAATGCACTCGCCAAGTTTGTACGGCTGAAATCAGTGTGTGTCCTCTTCTTGTTTGCTGGCAGATGTTACAGAGGAGAAGCAGGAAGCTGACGAAGAGGACAGTGATGACGAGGAGGAGGATGTTGAAGATGACACGGAGGTGAAGGAAGAGAATGGCGTGACGGTTCTCAACAACAACAACTTCGACACTTTCATGGAGGGCAAAGACACGGTGCTGGTGGAGTTTTATGCCCCATGGTGCGTCTGTTAGGACATTCTTTATTCACACACTTGACAGCCGCTCACTTTCCATATGCCTGTCAATATTGAAGTCTTCTTCGTGTATCCCTTTAGGTGTGGCCACTGCAAACAGTTTGTCTCAGAGTATGAGAAAATCGCTCTCGCTCTGAAGGAGAATGACCCTCCGATTCATGTAGCCAAAGTGGACGCAACAGTAGCCAATAAAATCGCGACCAAGTTAGAAGTGTCGGGCTATCCCACCTTCAAGATCATGAAGAACGGGGAAGCTGTGGACTACGATGGCGAGAGGACAGAGAAGGGTAGGGACATCTGGATGACGAAGCATCATTATGCCCCTTCCACAAAACCTGACCTCGTCTTTTAAAATATGTTCAACGCCCGTTTGTTGCAGCTATTGTGGCTCGGGTGAAAGAGGTGGCGCAGCCAGATTGGAAACCCCCCCCTGAGGCGACGCTGGTTCTCACCAAGGACAACTTTGATGAGATTGTGAACAACGCAGACATCATCCTGGTGGAGTTCTACGCCCCATGGTCAGTCGGTAGACGGTCTTTGATAAAGGACAAATTGTTTAATGCCACTGTTGTCAATATTGTTTCTCAAAAGTGACTCACTAAACAGCTGCTGTGAAGGTCTCGATATATACAGAGCCTGTCTCTGATTGGCTGAAACACCAAACAGACCATTGCAGCATTACCCATAATCCCCTCTGTTTCAGCCCTGTTTCCAAAGTGCTGATTCTCTGTCTGTTACTTTAGATGAAAATAAGGAGCCCCTGTTGATGTAGAAGAGACATGAAGAAGAGGGGACACATGTTGATGTAGAAGAGACATGAAGAAGAGGGGACACATGGTGATGAAGAAGAGACATGAAGAAGAGGGGACACATGTTGATGTAGAAGAGACATGAAGAAGAGGGGACACATGTTGATGTAGAGGAGACATGAAGAAGAGGGGACACATGTTGATGTAGAAGAGACATGGAGAAGAGGGGACACATGTTGATGTAGAAGAGACATGGAGAAGAGGGGACACATGTTGATGTAGAAGAGACATGGAGAAGAGGGGACACATGTTGATGTAGAAGAGACATGGAGAAGAGGGGACACATGTTGATGTAGAAGAGACATGGAGAAGAGGGGACACATGTTGATGTAGAAGAGACATGAAGAAGAGGGGACACATGTTGATGTAGAAGAGACATGAGGAAGAGGGGACACATGTTGATGTAGAAGAGACATGGAGAAGAGGGGACACATGTTGATGTAGAAGAGACATGGAGAAGAGGGGACACATGTTGATGTAGAAGAGACATGGAGAAGAGGGGACACATGTTGATGTAGAAGAGACATGAAGAAGAGGGGACACATGCTGATGTAGAAGAGACATGAAGAAGAGGGGACACATGTTGATTTAGAAGAGACATGGAGAAGAGGGGACACATGTTGATGTAGAAGAGACATGAGGAAGAGGGGACACATGTTGATGTAGAAGAGACACGAAGAAGAGGGGACACATGTTGATGTAGAAGAGACACGAAGAAGAGGGGACACATGTTGATGTAGAAGAGACATCCAGAAGAGGGGACACATGCTGATGTAGAAGAGACACGAAGAAGAGGGGACACATGCTGATGTAGAAGAGACACGAAGAAGAGGGGACACATGCTGATGTAGAAGAGACACGAAGAAGAGGGGACACATGTTGATGTAGAAGAGACACGAAGAAGAGGGGACACATGTTGATGTAGAAGAGACATGAAGAAGAGGGGACACATGTTGATTTAGAAGAGACATGAAGAAGAGGGGACACATGCTGATGTAGAAGAGACATGCAGAAGAGGGGACACATGTTGATGTAGAAGAGACACGAAGAAGAGGGGACACATGTTGATTTAGAAGAGACATGAAGAAGAGGGGACACATGCTGATGTAGAAGAGACATGAAGAAGAGGGGACACATGCTGATGTAGAAGAGACATGAAGAAGAGGGGACACATGTTGATGTAGAAGAGGGGACACATGTTGATGTAGAAGAGACATGTAGAAGAGGGGACACATGTTGATGTAGAAGAGACATGAAGAAGAGGGGACACATGTTGATGTAGAAGAGACATGAAGAAGAGGGGACACATACTGATGTATAAGAGACATGAAGAAGAGGGGACACATACTGATGTATAAGAGACATGAAGAAGAGGGGACACATGTTGATGTAGAAGAGACATGAAGAAGAGGGGACACATGTTGATGTAGAAGAGACATGAAGAAGAGGGGACACATGTTGATGAAGAAGAGACATGAAGAAGACGTTAATGAGACGTTCCTAACAGCCCTCCGTTCTGACTCCAGGTGCGGACACTGTAAGAGTTTGGCTCCAGAGTACGAGAAGGCCGCGAAGGACCTGAGTCAGCGCTCTCCTCCCATCCCTCTGGCCAAGGTGGACGGCACCATCGAGAGCGAGCTGGCGTCGCGCTTTGACGTGACGGGATACCCCACCATCATGATCTTCAGGAGGGGCAAGAGGTTCGACTTCAACGGCCCCCGACAGCACCAAGGTGAGATATCTTTCTATGTAAATAGATACAGAACGCCAAAGTCATCGAATACTTGTTATCCAAAAGATCCTGAGAACATTTCAAAATATATTATATTTACTCGCATGTATTGTTTTTCAAATGAAATTCTTTGTTTTACTAGATTTTGTTTTTCATTTTTTTAATATTAATTCATTTTATTGATTAATGATCCGTTTTCATTGTTAGTTTTCGTCCATAAGAAGTAGGGCGGTCCGATTTAAAAGGCCACGGGTTTCAACCTGTCCTGACGCGTTTTTAAATCTTTCATTATCTGGCTTTCATGCAGTCTTATGCATTCCAAAGACAAGTCACTTCCTTGTCTGCAAATGTTTCCTGCTCTTCCAGTCCGTTTGATTGACCTCTTTCTCTTTCTCTTCAGGCATTGTTGATTACATGGGCGAGCAGGCGGGGCCTCCCTCTCAGCAGGTCCAGGCCGTCAAACAGGTGCAGGATCTCATCAAAGATGGCGACGATGCCGTTATAGTCGGCGTGTTTTCCAGTGAACAGGATGCAGCGTACGAGATCTACATCGAAGCCTGTAAGACATTTGAGGGATGTGTAAAGGTCACCTGTTGTGCAAAATCCACTTCTCCATGTCTCTTCTACATCAACATGTGTCCCCTCTTCTTCATGTCTCTTCTACATCAACATGTGTCCCCTCTTCTTCATGTCTCTTCTACATCAACATGTGTCCCCTCTTCTCCATGTCTCTTCTACATCAACATGTGTCCCCTCTTCTTCATGTCTCTTCTACATCAGCATGTGTCCCCTCTTCTTCATGTCTCTTCTACATCAGCATGTGTCCCCTCTTCTTCATGTCTCTTCTACATCAACATGTGTCCCCTCTTCTTCATGTCTCTTATACATCAGCATGTGTAGCCAATCAGAAACCAAGGTAACCCCCCCCCCCCCCCCCCCTATAACCTGAATCTCCTCTAGAGCACCATTGAGTTCTTTGTAACCAGATGTCTCTCAGAGGGGCGTGGGGAGGGGCTCCTTATTTTCATCTAAAGTAACAGACAGAGAATCAGCACTTTGGAAACAGGGCTGAAACAGAGGGGATTATGGGTAGTGCTGCAATGGTCTGTTTGGTGTTTCAGCCAATCAGAGACAGGCTCTGAGACCTGTGATACATTGATGGAAAACAGTATAACAGGCGACCTTATAAAGTAATGTTCGCTTGCAGGACTTTCTTCAACGGTTTGGCGGCAGGCGAATGGACGTGTGGCTTTAACTCATTGCCGTCTGTTCTGCAGGTAATTCGCTGAGGGAAGACTTCACCTTCCGTCACTCCTTCAGCTCCGAAGTGACCACACTGCTCAAAGCCTCGCCCGGTCAGATCGTCACCTCTCATCCCGAAAAGTTCCGCTCTAAATACGAGCCAGCGTCGCACACACTCGCAGTGGAGGTACTGTCCGTTTGGTCATTTGATTTGAACTGGTTTCATTGGGTATTAAAACTCCATACATTAATGTGCTTTCTTAGTGTAAGTGCTAAATGGACCAAAAAGCAAGACTTATTTCAAAAGGAGTCACTTTGAACTCAAGACACATTTGTTAATTTATTTCCCAGGACTCCACGGCGGTGTCGGAGGTGCAGGAGTTCTTCAAAAAGCACGTGATTCCCCTGGTGGGCCACAGAAAACCAGCCAATGATGCCAAGCGCTACACCAACAGACCCCTGGTGGTGGTTTACTACGGCGTCGACTTCAGCTTCGACTTCAGGAAAGGTGAGGGTCCTTCAGCTTTCACCCTGGATCATAAGGACTTTAATTATTGGTACTTTATTCATGGCGTCCTGCTAGATTTTACGTACTTTAAAAAAGAACTATAGTTATCAACATGTTTGACATATTCGTGTCATTTAACATTTTTAATTCTGAATAGCTCTGACTTTTTTGTAATATATTTAATGATAGTGACCTTTTGTAATATTTTCAGCTATACATTCCTAATTTGTTTTAAACATACTTAATTATACTATACTATTGTATTATGCTGTTTTTCTCTCATATATTTGAGATGCAATGCTTTACAGTTCTTAATATTTTCAACATGCTCTACTAATCAGAATCAGAATACCTTTATTAGTCCTGAGGCGAAATGTGCGTAGTTACAGCTTAATGTGACATGCATTCAAAAAAAGTACTAGGTTATGATATAATAAAAAATATAATAAAAAAAGTTACATAATTATCCTGTAGTTCTTAGGATTGAGCAGCCAGGTATATATTACAGTTATTAACGCCATCTTTATATATTACACATCTAGCACATATTGCACATAGGTGGTTTGTATTTAACAGCAGCAAGTCACACCATTTACAAAATACAAAATACACACCTTGTACCAGTTCTAAGGATTTAGCAGCCAGGTATACAAATAAGGTATCTACGGTTTCACTGACATACTATGAAATTATTTATTTTTTGAGGCATTTCTTATGATAATCTCTTAATCTGACATCGTCAACAACCAATAATAATGATTACAAATTGTGCAAGATTTACAATGCAGCCACAAAACCCTTGTCTGTCTTTTATATTGTTTTAGCCACGCAGTTCTGGAGGTCCAAGGTGCTCGAGGTGGCCAAAGACTTCCCCGAGTACACGTTTGCTATCGGCGATGAGGAGGACTACGCGGAGGAGCTGAAGAGCCTCGGCCTGGGCGACAGCGGCGAGGAAGTGAACGTGGGGATTTTGGCCGATGGGGGCAAAAAGTTCGCCATGGATCCAGAAGAGTTTGACGCTGACGTGCTGAGAGACTTTGTGAAGGCTTTCAAGAAAGGTGAGGGCTGAGTTGTTTGTCAATTTGGAAAGATGGGGTAAGAACTTCTCTAGTGGAAATCCTGGTTTTATTTAACTCATAAGAGCTGAGGTTTAACTTCCCGAAATAGACCCAAACATGTTTCTCGTGGTGTAAGGGTTAATCCGCTCAACACTTTGGACTGAAATGAATCCCACATTTGTTCTGAACTTCTTTCTCTTGTCAACAGGAAAGCTGAGCCCCATCATTAAGTCCCAGCCGCTGCCAAAGAACAACAAAGGACCCGTTAAGGTCGTGGTCGGGAAAACCTTTGATGAAATCGTCATGGATACCCAGAAGGATGTCCTGATTGAGTTTTATGCCCCCTGGTGTGGCCACTGCAAGAAGCTGGAGCCAGATTATGTGGCTCTGGGCAAGAAGTACAAGGGGGAGAAGAACCTGGTGATCGCCAAGATGGACGCCACGGCCAACGACGTGCCAAACGAGAACTACAAAACGGAAGGGTTCCCGACGATATACTTGGCTCTAAGCAACAGCAAGCAGAGCCCGATTAAATTTGAAGGGGGAGACAGAACTCTAGAGGGCTTCAGCAATTTCTTGGAAAAGCACGTCCCAAAGCTATCGCAGAAAAGAGACGAACTTTGAAAGCCTCTAGCTAAGAACTCTCAACGCAGCGGAGATACAGACGGTGTTACTGAGATGCTGCGATGATTACAGTTCAATATTATTTTTTGTTTTCTGTTCATTCCAAGGGATTCAGCTTTCCTATGTTTCTGAAAAAAAGCATGTAAGCACTGTTGAGGATTTCCATCTTTTTAAATAAAAGAATGGCGGCTCTGTAGGCCAGCACTCAAATTCTCCATTTTTTTTCAACTGTAAATCAACAACGCAGATTAAAAGGTTTTAATAACAATTTTAATATTAGTAAAACAAATCTGAGACAGGCTTTAAATTCATGGATAGCTCTTGCAGTTCAGTAACTAAAGTTAGTCAACTAACATGTCATTGAATATACATCCAGCTGGTTTTCCTAGGGGTCTTGGCAGGAGAGAAATGCATCTGTGAAAACATCTGAACTAATACTTTTTCAATTACATAGAATCAGCATTTTAACATCGTCTGAGTCATATAAACCTGGCCGGGTAGATTTTTGTGAAAGTGCATAATTTAGTGAAAACGGTTACAGCTTCACATCTAAATTGTACTGGCTGCATAAACAAGGAAGCAGCATAGACGTTTTTCACTGATGCAAAACAGTGAAAATATCTTTAAAAATCAGATTTAGTATAACAGCCTCGAGCTGACTAAGACGGCTCCTCCCACACAAAGGCGCGTTAAACGGGCACGGATTGGGTCTTCTGCTCGTTAGGAAAACTGCTTTGTGAAACGCACGTGAAAGTCCCGGATTTTCTGCAGCACGACCTTCAGCTTCTCAGTGGGAGGCAAGATGGTCATCCTGGTGAAGCAGCAGGAAGGGAGATATGGTTTAATAGCACGACAGATTTAGTGGATGAGACTAATTAACCTTTTTTTACATTGATCCATATAAAGACCGTGACTAACCTGAAGTGAAAGGTTCCCTCTTTCTGGCCAAATCCACTCCCTGGCACGAGGCAGATGCCCTCCTCCTCCAGCAGCCTCATGCAGTACAACATGTCTGGAGCCAGGCCTTCCTCCTGGGGACGGACACACATCAAAATGTATTTAAAGGTCTCCTATTATGCTATCTTTAGACATATATTATGGGTCTGAGATATAAAAACATGTCCGATATGTTTTGCTCAAAATACCAAACCGATCATGCATTTAGACATCCGTCATATCCCTCTATTCCAGCCCTGTTGGAGAAACGCTGATTTGGGTCCTTAGGCTGCTCAGAATTACCCGGCAGATACTCAGTAAAATTCTGCCGTGATTAAATGCCAGCATGTTCTAAACCACATCAAGGATTATTTCTGAAGCAGGATGGAACTCAAATGCTTTTTCTCTCGTGGGTTTTCCACAAGGTGAGTTCCTTTCTTTTTGTCTCACACACTCTCTCCGGTACAGGTTAGCTCTGAGTGTTAGCGATGCTTGCTAATGTAAACAAAGACCAGGTGTTAAATTGGGCCGGGGCTGTCCGGGCTCAGCCCCGGCACATAGGACGATACTCTGATGTCATCACCCTCGCTCATTTGTTTAAGCCATATGTTAAAACATCTCTCGTTGTTATTATAGACTTTATTTAGCGTCTGTAGGAGCCAAAACGTTTAATGTATGTAATGGAGTAGAATTGATTGGTGTCATTTGATCGGGATCCGCAGCCACGGCTGATCGGTGCTGCGATGGCCTCAGCTGGTTAAAGGAGTCCTGCTGATGATACTCTGGGTTCTAGTTTGGTTGTGAAGCCACACGGTTTTTTGACCGCTGCAGAGAAGATTCGATTTGTTCATTTAAAGGACGAAAACTGTTTCAACCTCGTCTGGTAAGATACCTTCATTTGTGTGTTTTAAAGAAAACGAACAGTGCTGAAAACGATAACCTGGAAATAAATGTACCAAAAACAAACAATATATCTCTGAGTGATGCGTGAGCGTGTCGGCCAGGCGCTAAAACCAAAGAACAGAACGGAGCTTAAGAAAGGTGGAATGAAGGCTTTTATTCGTCAGAAATCCAGCTTGATGAGCGCTGGTTCGTGGAAACATTTGTTTTGAAAACATTTATTTATGCATATTTTTGTATCTCCCAGGGTTTAAACGATATGCCTGGTTTACTGTCCTGTAGTATACATTGGAATGATTTCAAACCTGTTCATCCCAATAATTATAAAGGTGTGCCTTGGAAATATGTGTGAACTTAAATTGCATTTATCTCTCTCGCTCCCACGCCCACTTTAGCTGTGAGCTGCGGGCGCCTGATAAGCCAACACCCCTGCACTTTCATCACTTATCACAGGGCAAATGAAAAGTGTAACCGGGGTGAAAAGGGTGTTACATTTACTTAATTGTGAATGTTTTTACATCAAGGCCGAAAATTAGGATGAGCTCTAACAGTCAAATGCTTTTTCCCCTCCCAGAGCTGTCAGCGCAGCGCCCCCCAGATCTGCCTCCCTAGGCGACCGTTTATGTTGCCTATACCAAAAACCGGCCCCGTACACCATGCTAAATGTATGTCTGCATAAAGCTGAGTTATGATCGGTCGTAATAACACAGAATCTGGTGATTAAATAGTTTACAGTGAGATCTATGGCCATACTCACGCAGCCCTACAAATGAATTGAGATTTCCAGACAAATGTTCTTTAGCAAGTGTTGATTTAAAAAGGCAATTTGAAGGTTGGATATTTGTAAGCCTTTTTTTGTGTATATATATATTAATAATTTAAGATGTAAATGAATTCCAGTTTATTTGTAGTACTTTCTATTTTGACTGACATTTGGTGGCATCAATGTGTGCATTTGATACAGATAATAGAGCAGTTGCTTTAAGGCCAGTGTATATCCCTTAAGTCAAATAATGAGATCCTCGACCTCTCGCACCTCCACACAGAGCCCCCCCACATATCAAATCCCAACTTAACCCCTGACAAAGACCATATTACGTCCAAAAGACGTCGGGCATTGTTTCTGATAGCGAAGTTTCTGATTGGCCCGTGGGTCCACATTTCAGATATTACGTCATATCGGACGCAAATCTGGATCAGCTCCGTTGTTCCCCGTTTTTAGAGATTTGGGTACGGAGGAAAAGAGAGAGGGTTTTGTTTTCTGAACACACATTTATGTATAAAAGACATCAAAAAGTACATTTTGCATATTAGGTCCCCTTTAACATCGATGAGCGAATCCAGATGAGTGTGCAGTGCATACCTTAGCTGTGTCGATAGCCCTCTGCGGCAGAGTGATGCGGGGGAAGGTGTACATGGCCCCCTGCACAGGGTTACAGATGATACCTGGCACTGTGTTGAAGGTCTTCTCCGTCAGCCCCGCCTTCTCTGCTAACGCTGCAAGAACCTCCGTCCGCTCCTGAGGAGGAAGCACAAGCAAACACAACGTTGTATTGTAGTATATCGAAATATACTATGTTTTTCTTTACTTTTTTAAACACAATATACTATGTCGAAAAAATCTAAACGAAAAAAACGACATAGCAATTTGTCGAAATAATATATCTAACGTTTTTTCAGAACATACCATTTGAAGCTGATTATTTCCTTATTCAGGGCCGTGTGTGAACAGCAGGCATTATGTGCGGTGGTGTGTATAACTGTTTGTGAGTTGTTCCTACCTTCATGAAGGTGCTGTAGGAGGGCTCGTCGGGCTGGGGGGGGTTCACCACCAGCTCCAGGAGAGCCTGGCCGGTGACGGGGGGGCACAGACGCACCGACACCAGCTTCGTGAGCTGGGCCTTCACCTCAGGGTCCATGTTGATCACCTCCATGTAGCCGCCGCGAAACCCACACCTGACCAGAGAAAACACAAAGTAAACTCTTTGTGAACGTCAACAGCGGGAGCTTAGGTCTGTGTGTCCTATCAAGCATGTGAGAAAAGGGAAGATAAGATAAACCTTTACTGATCCATGTAGGGAAATGCAGGAGTCAAAGCAGCCAAATGTACCTATAGGCAACACTTTTAATAATAAGAAATGTTCAATAATAATAGAGATACAAAATTGCTTCAGTGCCCTTATTCTAAATGCATATATGTATGTATTAATACATCAACTGAATTAAATGAATACATCTACATTTACTTATGAAACAAACAATGTTTTCTTTTAAATGCTATAATACACGTTGTCATGGCAGACATCGGCCGATACAGATTACTTTAGAGTTTCCCACTCATCAGTATACCACTAGTGTAGTATACAAGAAAGTCTGATTCAACACTTGATTAGATTTCACATCATTCATCCAGATCTGTAAAGTAACTAAATGTATTAAATACATGTAGTGGAGTAAAAGTACACGTTTAACCCTCTGAAGAGCAGAATATGGAAATACTCAAATAAAGCACAACAATAACAATTATACTTAAGTAGAGTACTTGAGTAAATGTACTTAGTTACAGGCCACCACTGAAATAACTAAATTATTCTATTTGTTTTTTGTGTGTGTGTGCGTGCGTGCGTGCGTGCGTGCCTGTACTCACTCTCCCATGTAGCATTTGGAGGTGGAGTGGAAGGAGGCCATCTCCACGGTGCTGGAGAACTCTGGTCCCATCTCAAACAGCACTTTCTTAAAGGAGTGGAACTTGCAGTCCTCTGCGTACACGTTGTCCTGGTACACCTGGAGAGGTACAGCAGATTAGTTAAAGAACACCGTTATCCAGAACAGTATAATCTGATTTTTCACTTCAATTAATTGTTTTTCATGTGTATTAACGTGTGCTCGCCTCTTTATTTAACATGCAATTTTATGTTTGCCTTTTATCTTCACTGTACCGTTGCTGTTGTAACCCTGGGTACATTAAAGTCGCTGTGGGACAAATACAATATTTCTGATCTGGACTCAGGAGAAATTGTTACAAGTAAAAAAACATACTATATGTTCGTCACAAAAGTATGGTACCATTTTCATAAATAAAAAAAAGGAAGGTTATTAAATATTTTTAATCAGGCGAGTAATTACTATGCTAATTGTAACTTTTAAGGCTACATTCATTCTTTAATTCTGACACTTGGGACACCTCTTGTGACACTGGGTGCATAATTAATGTACAAATGGTACATTTTAAGGCTCAAATATTATTTTAGAATGAAGAAACAGGGAGTGAACTTCTGAATTGAGGAAATGGCATTACTTCGTCAGCCATGAGGAAGAGATGCTCCTCTTTGGCAAATCGGATGACATCTTCAATGCACTTCCTGCTCTGGACCTGACCTGTCACACAGGGCGAGCAGAGTTACAAGAAAGCTGGGCGGGCATTTCATAAAAATAATCTTCAATCCTACTTATTCGTATTCTTTATTAGGATCCCCATTAGCAGTAGCATCTTCCTGGGGTCATCACACAAAACATACATAAAACAAAACATCTCGTCTTTTCATGCAATTTACAGTGAAATATGAAATGAAAACTAAAGTGGTCATCCAATTTTAGCCGTCATAGGCCAAAATACAAATATATAAATAAGTGTACATACAGTACATACATACAGTACAATTTTACTTTTAAAATGTACTTGAGAATTTTCCTAATGAGATGGACCGGAAAAGAGTTCCAGCTGACCATGGCTGTACATGATTGTTTTCTGTCGCCTATTTGATTTAGATTTGGGTAATACGAACCTTCCTTCTATTGCATGTCGTGTTTGATAGTTATGTTGAGCTATAAGCCTTAGTGA
The DNA here is from genome assembly GCF_902827115.2 of Pseudochaenichthys georgianus. Classification (NCBI taxonomy): domain Eukaryota; kingdom Metazoa; phylum Chordata; class Actinopteri; order Perciformes; family Channichthyidae; genus Pseudochaenichthys; species Pseudochaenichthys georgianus. Next base: position 134,616 of record NC_047522.1, on the reverse strand, counting down.
TCATATATGTCCTACCAGTGGGGTTCCCGGGGTTGATGATGCAGATGACGCGGGGGTTGCAGTGCGTCCGGGCGGCGCTCAAGGCTCTCTTCAGCTCCGCCACGTCCAGACCCCAACACCTGTCCTCGTCCAGGTAGTAGTTGATCTGCACGGCAGCCAGGTCTGCCAGCGCGGCCGAGTACAGCGGGTACTGAGGGATGGAGATCATCACTCCTGTACGGTCGGGACCCTCGCCACACACCAGCAGCTTCAGCATGGTCTGGGGTCAGGGGGTGGAGAGAGGAAGGAGATGAGGGGACAAGAGAAAAGGATAAGACTTGAGGTGGTAGGAGTGAAGAAATATATAAAAAATGTATATACATGTGGAAGTTACTGGACATTTGTATTTCCACATGTATATATCTTTTTTATCTTTTTAATGTTATTTTATTTCTGAAATATATTAGACTGTTTATTTCTGTGTCTTAATTTCTCTTGGGATAAAGTACCTATCTATCTATATATCCATCCATCCATCCATCTATCCATCCACCCATCCAAATGGTGATGTCCCTTCCATTGACCTGGGTTCCCTGCAACAGTATGCAAAACCCATGGTCACAAATCTGGGCGTCAAAATTGACAGTGCTTTTAAATTGGATAAACAAATCAACTCAGTGGTTGAGTCCAGTTTTTATCACTTGAGGCTCCTGTCCAAAATTAAACCAGTTTTATCCTTTTTAGACTTTGAGCGTGTAATTCATGCCTTTGTTTCTACGCGTCTAGATTACTGCAATGCACTTTATGCCGGCCTAAACAAGAGCTCGCTGGCACGCCTGCAGCTGGTACAAAATTCAGGAACACGCAAGCATGAGCACATCACACCAATTCTGGCTTCCCTCCACTGCAGTGGCGGTTCTAGACCAATTTCACTGGGGGGGCCACTGGGGGGCCAGTTATTTTCTGAGGGGGGCACAATAAATGCAGGACGAAAAAGAGAACTAGACAGTATGAAGTAATGAAGAAAACAATGCAATCCAGTTATTGGTATTTGTTTCAGTACACTTATTTATTTCAGATAGATCTTATAGTTATTACTGTTAGCTTCAGCTTAAGTTATAGTGAAATGTTTGCACTAACACCATATGTATATAAAAATAAAGGCAATGAACAGTTACATCTCTACTTTACATAAGGGTGTCTGCACAATCTCACATTACAGCAACAAAATCCTGCGGTATTTGGCAAACCGAGTACCAGAAAATATACATTTAAAAAAAACAAAAAAAACGTTTCATTGTTAGGGGGGGCCACAGGGGGGTCAGAGGTCAGTGTTAGGGGCACTGGCCCCCCCTGCCCCCCCTAGAACCACCCCTGCTCCACTGGCTTCCTGTCCATTTTAGAGTTCATTTTAAGATTTTATTGTTTGTTTTAAATCTCTTAATGGGCTGGCCCCAGAGTACATCTCAGACCTTCTACAGGTGTACACCCCCTCAAGGGCTTTGAGGTCGGCTGATCTGGTAGTCCCAAAAACAAAGAAAAAGACCAGGGGGGACCGAGCCTTCTCAGCGCTAGCCCCCAGGCTCTGGAAATACCTGCCCCCCCCCATGTCAAATTGTCGCCCACCCTTCAAACGTTTAAGTCCCGCATGAAGACCCACCTCTTTTCCCTCGCTTTCGAGTCAGTTTGAGCGGTTTTATCGATTGTTATGCTTTTATTTGTCTGTCCATAGTCCTTATGTGCCTTTTATCTATTATTGTGATATTATATTTTATTATAATGTTATGTCTGCTGTGAAGCACTTCGGTAAAACCCTACAGTGCAACACACTTAAGACATCAAAAGTAATAAAGTAGTGCAATAGGATGATGCAAGGGAAACAATGGTGCAAATAAAATGCAGAAATATGTTAACATTCACCTTGTTATGTAATCAATAAGTGGAACATTATAAATTAGAAGCTCTCTTTGCAGACACGCACGGCCCGACGCACCCCAATCGCAGCGCACAGCCGGCGCACACCTGCTGGAGATTACTACAAAGCCTGGGGACAATTATCACTCTGGAGGCTCTTACATGTGGCCTCTCGCTACTTAGCGAATTCTGTTAACTGTGGTTAAACTCGTGTGACTAGAGAGGCTTCTCAATACTCAAATTTCCCCTCCTCGACTCCTCGACTCCTCGGTCCTCCGGTAGTGACCCGGAAATGAATTTCAGCGCGCCATTTTGAAGGACGTCTCATTTCTCTAAATGCACACCGAGGACCGAGGATCGAGCGTCGAGGAGGCTCTCTGGAGGAGCTATAACCGAGGATACACTGATGGTTCCTCCACGGCTCCTCCGCGGATGCATTTCCGGGAACGGTGGAGGCGTGACGCACGGCCGGACTTATCTCAGCCAATGACAGCTCTGCATGCATCCCCTGGATATTATTTTAGAAACTGCTCTCATCGCAACGCGATGTTTACAGTGAGAACAGCTGTGAGGCCCTGCAGAAAGCAGAGCAGTGTGTAAAATAAATATCACTCAGTATAACAGACCTACTCTCTTTATTTGCTTTAGTTTAGTAGATATATACAAACAAAGAGTCGATATTTTTCTAAAACCATTTAGTGCTTCACATAATAAAATACACAACGGCTGTAGCCTGATTATGCTTTAGGAGCTGTAGGTGTGTGTGGTACAGTGTGTGTGTGTGTGTGTGTGTGTGTGTGTGTGTGTGTGTGTGTGTGTGTGTGTGTGTGTGTGTGTGGTGTGTGTGTGTGTGTGTGTGTGTGTGTGTGTGTGTGTGTGTGTGTGTGTGTGTGTGTGTGTGTGTGTGTGTGTGTGTGTGTGTGTGTGTGTGTAGGTGTGTGTGTGGTACAGTGTGTGCGCAGATGGCGGACAGACAGGTCTTAGTTGGTTTGGTGTCCTCTGCTTACTTTTAATACTTGCAAATACAACTTTTGGCCGTAATTTCAATTCCCCATTTCAGCGACCAGAGAGAGGGGGGGATATATCCAGTCTCTGATTGTGTTACGTTATTATGAGAGTGCTCTCATACTTTAAATTGCATATATTTATATAAATATATTTGTGTGTGTGTGTCCGCATCTGTAGCCTGTTATTGTCTCATTATACCGCACTCTCAATGAATTCAAGGTAAATATGTGGGGGAACAATGTTCAGCTGATCTAACAGAGATTATAAAATATGACAAAACACTCGACAGCTGATGCAGCTGTTGCCACGTAATAATGAACGGACGTCGCTTTAATATGACCGCTCAGAGGAGAGGAGTTCTCATTTCTTTAAACGTCTGCTGCTTCCCCTCCTCTCTCCTCGGTTCCCCTCCTCGGTCCTCCGCTCGCATCTCCTGTGGGCGGGACTAAGTCTCGAGGAGGGGAGTCGAGGAGGGGAGTCGAGGAGGGGAAATTTGAGTATTGAGAAGCCTCTTAGTAGTGTCTAGAGTAGCTTAGTTAGTGTGTAGAGTAGCTTAGTTAGTGTTTAGAGTAGCTTAGTAGTGTCTAGAGTAGCTTAGTTAGTGTGTAGAGTAGCTTAGTTAGTGTGTAGAGTAGCTTAGTTAGTGTTTAGAGTAGCTTAGTTAGTGTGTAGAGTAGCTTAGTTAGTGTGTAGAGTAGCTTAGTTAGTGTGTAGAGTAGCTTAGTTAGTGTGTAGAGTAGCTTAGTTAGTGTGTAGAGTAGCTTAGGATTTTGTGACTGTTGCCTTTAGTTTAGCTGTGTTTTTGTACAGCTTCCTTTATTTAGACTGTACCACTTTGACAGTGAGGATTTTAGTTATTATTTAGTTCTTTATTATCTATTTCTTTGTATGTAAACAGGCTCCTTTTGTTAGAGTCCTTCCTTCCTTTTGGCCCTTTTGTTTGTTCAAGCTGCGTGCCTTCCATTTTGTTTCACCCTGTTATATAATAAAACTACTTGTAACTATTAACAATGTTAATCTCCTCTACCCTAGAGGGGGACGTAACACTGTTGTAAATCACCCTTTGACCATACACGTCTCTAGTGTACCCAAAAAGTAGGTGAGTGGATATAAATAACATTACGCCTGTTTTTAAAAGTAAATGGCATTTGTCCGATGAGTTGTTAATCTTCACCAATCTAGATTCGAACAATAGCATAACCGTCAGTTCTAGAAAAACATAAACAAGTCCATTAAACCCAAATCAAATTGGAAACCCCTATGAGCTTCCTGCAGGTACACATCTGCCAAATAAGGGCGTGCAAACCTCAATCCACTCGATCTACTACACTGAATACGGACCTCATTTAACCCCTCTCCACAAAATCCTTGATCCTGATTTAGTTGCATAAAACTGGAAAAAGCTGCATCCTCAGTGGCAAAGGTCTGTGGGTGGAGAATGTGCAAAGTGCAGCAGAGTGTATAATCAACAGGAGTTAAATAAAGAAGAGACTCACGGAGTGTGTCACATGTGCAGGGGTAAGGCAACAGGTGAACTGATGGCCTACAGTGAGTCAGTAATAAACGGTGTAACGTGTACCACGATGGCGTCGCTGGCCCCGGTGGAGAGGTAGATGTTGTCGGGGTTGGAGGGGATCCCACCGTCTCTCTTCTCGATGTAGCGCGACACGTCCTGACGGATGCACTCGATGCCCTGGCTCGCACTGTAGGCCCCTGAGGTGGAAAGTAGTGGAGTACAAATACTTTACTGTACTTAAGTACACTTTTCTGTTATCAGTACTTTACTCCACTAATTATTTTTCTGAGGACTTTTTACTTTCTACTTCTCACATGTTGAACTCAAATACCTGTACTTTCTACTTCTTACATGTTGAACTCAAATACCTGTACTTTCTACTTCTTACATGTTGAACTCAAATACCTGTACTTTCTACTTCTTACATGTTGAACTCAAATACCTGTACTTTCTACTCCTTACATGTTGAACTCAAATACCTGTACTTTCTACTTCTCACATGTTGAACTCAAATACCTGTACTTTCTACTTCTTACATGTTGAACTCAAATACCTGTACTTTCTACTTCTTACATGTTGAACTCAAATACCTGTACTTTCTACTCCTTACATGTTGAACTCAAATACCTGTACTTTCTACTTCTCACATGTTGAACTCAAATACCTGTACTTTCTACTCCTTACATGTTGAACTCAAATACCTGTACTTTCTACTTCTTACATGTTGAACTCAAATACCTGTACTTTCTACTTCTTACATGTTGAACTCAAATACCTGTACTTTCTACTTCTCACATGTTGAACTCAAATACCTGTACTTTCTACTTCTTACATGTTGAACTCAAATACCTGTACTTTCTACTTCTTACATGTTGAACTCAAATACCTGTACTTTCTACTTCTTACATGTTGAACACAAATACCTGTACTTTCTACTTCTCACATGTTGAACTCAAATACCTGTACTTTCTACTTCTTACACATTGAACACAAATACCTGTACTTTCTACTTCCTACATGTTGAACTCAAATACCTGTACTTTCTACTTCTTACATGTTGAACTCAAATACCTGTACTTTCTACTTCTCACATGTTGAACACAAATACCTGTACTTTCTACTTCTTACATGTTGAACTCAAATACCTGTACTTTCTACTTCTTACATGTTGAACTCAAATACCTGTACTTTCTACTTCTTACATGTTGAACTCAAATACCTGTACTTTCTACTTCTCACATGTTGAACTCAAATACCTGTACTTTCTACTTCTTACATGTTGAACACAAATACCTGTACTTTCTACTTCTCACATGTTGAACTCAAATACCTGTACTTTCTACTTCTTACACATTGAACACAAATACCTGTACTTTCTACTTCCTACATGTTGAACTCAAATACCTGTACTTTCTACTTCTTACATGTTGAACTCAAATACCTGTACTTTCTACTTCTCACATGTTGAACACAAATACCTGTACTTTCTACTTCTTACATGTTGAACTCAAATACCTGTACTTTCTACTTCTTACATGTTGAACTCAAATACCTGTACTTTCTACTTCTTACATGTTGAACCCAAATACCTGTACTTTCTACTTCTTACATGTTGAACTCAAATACCTGTACTTTCTACTTCTCTCATGTTGAACTCAAATACCTGTACTTTCTACTTCTTACATGTTGAACTCAAATACCTGTACTTTCTACTTCTTACATGTTGAACTCAAATACCTGTACTTTCTACTTCTTACATGTTGAACTCAAATACCTGTACTTTCTACTTCTTACATGTTGAACCCAAATACCTGTACTTTCTACTTCTTACATGTTGAACTCAAATACCTGTACTTTCTACTTCTCTCATGTTGAACTCAAATACCTGTACTTTCTACTTCTTACATGTTGAACTCAAATACCTGTACTTTCTACTTCTTACATGTTGAACTCAAATACCTGTACTTTCTACTTCTTACATGTTGAACCCAAATACCTGTACTTTCTACTTCTTACATGTTGAACTCAAATACCTGTACTTTCTACTTCTTACATGTTGAACTCAAATACCTGTACTTTCTACTTCTTACATGTTGAACTCAAATACCTGTACTTTCTACTCCTTACATGTTGAACTCAAATACCTGTACTTTCTACTTCTTACATGTTGAACTCAAATACCTGTACTTTCTACTTCTTACATGTTGAACTCAAATACCTGTACTTTCTACTTCTTACATGTTGAACTCAAATACCTGTACTTTCTACTTCTTACATGTTGAACACAAATACCTGTACTTTCTACTTCTCTCATGTTGAACTCAAATACCTGTACTTTCTACTTCTCTCATTTCCCAAACAGCTGGTTCCTTTAGTCTGAATGTGTGTTGGTGCGTGGTCATTATTCTTCAGAGTCATTGCGTGCCTATTGATTGGAACACGATCCGTGTATCCATCACTTCCTGGTCTTCTCTAAAGAAGAGGGACCAATGGAAACGTTGTCATGTTGCCGTTGTTCAGCATGGAAACATTCATTAGCTAACAATGACATTATTGTTCTATTAATATAAAGGGAGGTCAGGTACTCTTTAAAGCAGCTGCTAGTTATGGGTACTTTTTACTGAAGTACACTTCAAAGCCTCTTTACTTTCACTTGAGTAAAGAAGTTTAGTCAGTACTTCTACCTTTACCAGAGTATTTTTAATCACGAGTATCTGTACTTCTACTTGAGTAAAGGATGTGTGTACTTTTGCCATCTCTGCATGACAGTGAACTTTTATTTAAAAAGAACACTCACTGCCTGTTTGAATAGTCAAACACTGTCCAAACAATATGAATGAGTAGACGAATGGAGGTCGGTGCGATGGAGGGGGGGTGGATGTGGTTGGAGGAGAAAGGGGGGGTGTCTGACCTATACTGTGGCCCCCGCAGGCCCCGAGGATACGCCGGGCTCTCTGCTTGGCATCCTCTGGAAACTTCTTGTCTTCCAGGAGATCAGGGTACGCACACAGAGCCAGGACCTGAGACCGGGGGAGAGAAAACAAATCCAACAGAAACATTTAGACTGTGGTGTAAAGTAACAAAGTACATTTACTCAAGTACTGTACTTCAGTGCAATTTTGTACTTTACTTGAGTATTTCCATATTTTGCTACTTTGTACTTCTATTCCACTACATGTATTTAATACCTTTAGTTACTCTACAGATGTGGATGAATGATGTGAAATATAATCAAGTGTTGAATCAGACTTTAGTTCCACCTGGAGTGAATCCACCAGCTACCCTGCAGTCTACAAAGCCATTCAGACTAGCTGCACCTTCACCAGCTACCCTGCAGTCTACAAAGTACTTCAAACTAGCTGCACCTTCACCAGCTACCCTGCAGTCTACAAAGTACTTCAGACTAGCTGCACCTTCACCAGCTTTGAGAACACTTTCATGATCAATCATTATAAAACATATCATATATATTATTCTGAAATGGACCAATCTGCACAACGACTACTTTCACTGTCTTTCACTATATTTAGATGAGAATACTTTTCTACTTTTACTTGGGTAACATTTTGAATGCAGGACTTTTACTGTGACAGAGTATTCCTACACTCTGGTACTTCTATTTTTAGTAGTAGGCTACAAGATCTGAATACTTCTTCCACCTATGAATTTAGTCTGTGTAAATCCAGTAAGGCCAGTTTAACATGGAAGCATAGGAAACAGGTTTATAGCCAAGAAGGTTTACACATACGAGGCATTTGTCTTGGTGCAAACATCAACACAGTTAAAGAAAATAAAAGTAAGAAAAAACAACCAAAAAATAAAATATAAGGCACTGAAAAGATGTCTGACCTGTCTGAAAAATGTGATTGGTTTCTGACCCATGGCGTGGGCATCACCAATGTTTGCCTTGATGACTTCTGTGAAAGGTTTCTTGACTCCCTGAAATACAAAAGACAGAAAACACAGCATGTGAGAAGAAGTTAGAACAGGTTTACTTGTATCTTAAATACTTTACATCCAATATCTCTTGCATGTAGCAACAGCTTCATAAACAGGCAGGGGCGGTTCTAGGGGGGGGGGCAGTGCCTCCCTAACACTGACCTCTGACCCCCCAGTGGCCCCCCCAGTCAAATTGGTCTAGAACCACCACTGCAAACAGGATGTGTGAAACTTTAACGAGGGGAGGGAAGGAGACATTCATCTGGATCGGGAGGACTTTATGGCTTCAATTCAAATGAGGAATTACAGCGTCCTCCGCCCACTAGTCAATAACAGTTCAAATTGTCATAATTTAATCCTACGAGACATCTGTGTGAAATTGTCATTATTACAGTTATGGCCAAATATGTGTTTTGTGAGATCCTTGATTTAAAATGTTAAG